>NC_134879.1:58051309-58068809 GCF_041734735.1 Babylonia areolata | reverse complement strand
CAGCTTCACGTAAAGAGCAGTAATGACAAAGAGGACAAATACCAGTACAGAGCAGCTGGAAATTGGAGTTTCCGGATTTCCACAAGGCGAGGATACAACACAAAAAGCAAAAACATCCCAGCATTCAGAGAAGAGACAGACAGAAGAATAAACTACCATCTATATATTCATTTTGGCTAATCACTGGTCTTCGTCCTCCACATCTTCTCGCGTACAATGCCTTCACTATAATCAGTCAGTCTCCCAGGCCTGATCAGCAGGTTTTCACTCATCTGCCAAACTGTTGAGAGTGACAATTTGTGCATGGACAACACCCGCACCCTTTCTTGGCTGACGCCTTGACACCAACGAAACAAAGTGTCACTGAGTGACAATTGCTCACAGTGACAATTTGTGCACGATTTTTTTTGTACACGAACAATAGCCTCGCATATGCCTTCTTGATAGAAATCCCTGCACAAATTGTCACTGTGTGACAAATTCGTGCTGTGTAACAAATTGCGCTGCAGCAGCCAGTAGGTAATGACTTGGGCCAGCTGTTTCTGTTTCCATTTCAACCGTCAAGATTTTCACAGGAGGTATCCGCAGAGTCACAAGGGCGACAAGCACATGAAGTGGCATCCAGCACTTCCACCGTAGGATCCGGGTAGCCCCGACAATTGCGGAGAGTCACTGTTCTTCTCCTGTACCCTGCATAGGTACACACCGGGTGGTGGCTCACTTTGAACGGCATCTGGAAGTCCCCCACCTGGAACAGTGACAGAAGGAAGAGGTAAAGGCCTGAGAAGAGAAGACGTTCTCCTTTCTTTGTTCTTGCCGCTTTGGATCTGGAACAAGTTTACTGAGTGAATGTCAAAGGTTGAGAATAACACCATTCTTGGTGCATTCAATTTGCCTTCAGTTTGCAGAACGTAGGATCACTTTAGAATTGCAAAGCTCAATCCTTTTTTGTCGTCGGCATTCTGAAATTTAAATGAACTGGTGACATGACATTCAGTGTCAACATCCCCTTTTTCATAGGTAAAGAACAAGCACCTTGGTGATTTAGACCTGTGCATGCCTTTATCCTTGAATCAAGGTCACATTTAACATATGTTATTGAGAGAATAGATGAAGTTCATCAAGATCTGTTGGTAAATATGCCATAGTAATGAGGTGACATTTGACCAAGAAAACTTGGTAAAAGTTTGGTTTCCATTTTATTTCCCCAGTTTTCTCTACTTCATATTGGAATCCCATTTCTTTCTCATGCCAAGTTTCGTCCAAAACAGACGAATAATTCGAGAGAAAAGCACTAGTGTTGATGATTTTAATCAGTGTATGCAAACTAACACAGCAGACAGCCAGTCAACCCACCAACGCATCAACCAGTCCATCAGCCACGCGGCCAACAAGGCTCAAAACAAATACAACCCAAAAAGGAAAAAAAACAAAGAAAAACAAACTAACTAATCAGTAAACTGAACGCATGATAACAATATTCAATGGAGCTGACTGGTGCCTGTTCCAGCGAAACACAAACATGACACCACCTACACTACGTTACTGATGACAGTAATCATTTGTAACATGACACCACCTACACTACGTTACTGATGACAGTAATCATTTGTAACATGACACCACCTACACTACGTTACTGATGACAGTAATCATTTGTAACATGACACCACCTACACTACGTTACTGATGACAGTAATCATGTGTAACATGACACCACCTACACTACGTTACTGATGACAGTAATCATTTGTAGCCCCCGGCTCTTGGTCTACAGTCATACTGTTTCACCTGGCAACTGATCCATTTCATTTCAAGTCTGAAACCTTTTCCATATTTTGGGTAGTCAGTGTTGGATTTCAACTTGACTGATTGAGAAAGATGGACACGTGATGCTTTCTAAGTGAAAGTAACAACAGACCACAAGGCAAACAGTGTGAAACCTGTATCTGCCCAAAACTACTCAACATCATTTACCTCACTGACAAGACCAAAAAGCTATTCTATGCCATAGACCAATAGCCCTGCATAGCCACATACAAGACTTGAAAAGTGCACAGCTGTTCTTTCTTTGGAAGTTTAAACACAGCGGGGCAATCTGGGGCTTTCAGTCTCCAAGGTCAGTTGGGCAGATCTGTATCATTATATCAGCGGTCGGTCCCTGGAGATAGGGGACAACCTTGTCGGGGGTACTAAGTGAACTAAAACTGGTTGGACACTGTGTAGCGGTCTTCTGCCCTGCTAGCTGCCTTTATGGCCCAACACTCGTCTTATATCACAGATTGACGTTAGTTTACAGGTGGCCCAACACTCGTCTTATAGCACAGATTGACGTTAGTTTACAGGTAGGCCAACACTCGTCTTATAGCACAGACTGACGTTAGTTTACAGGTAGGCCAACACTCGTCTTATAGCACAGATTGACGTTAGTTTACAGGTAGGCCAACACTCGTCTTATAGCACAGATTGACGTTAGTTTACAGGTAGGCCAACACTCGTCTTATATCACAGATTGACGTTAGTTTACAGGTGGCCCAACACTCGTCTTATATCACAGATTGACGTTAGTTTACAGGTGGGCCAACACTCGTCTTATACCACAGATTGACAGTTTACAGGTAGGCCAACACTCGTCTTATATCACAGATTGACTTTAGTTTACAGGTGGGCCAACACTCGTCTTTTATCACAGACTGACGTTAGTTTACAGGTGGGCCAACACTCGTCTTATACCACAGATTGACAGTTTACAGGTGGGCCAACATCAGTGTGAGAGCTTTACTATCAATGGTTTCTCCAGTGCAATGGGAAATCATTTACAGCTCAGTCTTCTGTGAAGGACTATGACTCTCAAACTAGGAGGCAAAATTTCACTGGCTCTAAGTGCTGCAGCCTTGGGGGCTAGTTAGCCTTTGGGAACCATCCCAACGCCGACTGTCCTAAAACCTTGGCTGAGAGAGTGGGGATGTAACTTGGGCAAGGCACTCTCCACTATAATCAAATTCTAGCCCAAATAGTCGGGACAACAGTTGCCTCCTCTGCTGTTCTGATGGTCATAGTCGCACACGACTGACGATCACACACACACACACACACACACACACACACACACACACACACACACACACACACACACACACACACACACACACACACACACACACACACATACATACATATAGTTACCTACCTCGTAAGAATCGCAGCGGCCCCAACACGTGTTGACGTGCACCACTCCTTCACAGGTGACGAGCTCTCCACGCTCATTGACGATGGGTGGCTTGGTGGTGCGGTAGCTGTACTGCCGCACGTGGCACTGGAGTGTGGTTCCTGGGTTCACTTCGGAAGCTGAAGCATGTGAGAGCACGAGACACAGCACTGCCACAAAGACCAGCACGTGGGACAGCCTCCTCATCAGGCGTGTGCTCAACTTCAGCAGCGTCATCATCATCGTCGTCGTCATCGTCATCGTCGTCGTCGCTGCCGTTATCATGAGGTGGTGATGGTGGTGGTGGTGGTGGTGGTGGTGGCGGTGGTGGTTCTGCAGAAGTCTTGGGGCTGAGGAAAGAAAGGAGAAAAAGAAAGACATTTTGGAACTGTACGTACTGACGTATTGCATTGTGTTTTGTATTGTATTACTCTTTTTTGTCACAACAGATTTCTCTGTGTGAAATTCGGGCTGCTCTCCCCAGGGAGAGCGCGTCGCCACACTGAGAGCGCCACCCATTTTTTTCAGTGTTTTTTCCTGCCTGCATTAAAAAAAAATGTTTTCCTATCGAAGTGGCTTTTTCTACACAATTTTGCCAGGGACAACCCTTTCGTTCCCGTGGGTTCTTTTACGTGCGCTAAGTGCATCTACACACGGGACCTCGGTTTATCGTCTCATCCGAATGACTAGCGTCCAGGCCACCACTCAAGGTCTAGTGGAGGGGGATAAAATACTGGCGACTGCGCCGGGATTCGAACCAGTGCGCTCTGATTCTCTCGCTTCTAGGCGGACGCGTTACCTCTAGGCCATCACTCCATCTATCTATCTATGTTATGTATCTCTCTCTCTCTCTCTCTCTCTCTCTCTCTATATATATATATATATATGTACATAACAAAATGTTCATTTCCTTCTGTATCCCCACTCTTCTCCCCGCCATTCTCTGCTCTTTGGACATGATCCGACCCTTCCTCCCCCCACCCTACCCTTCCTCCCCCCCACCCTACCCTTCCTCACCCCCACCCTACCCTTCCTCCCCCCCACCCTACCCCCCACCCTACCCTTCCTCCCCCCACCCTACCCTTCCTCACCCCCACCCTACCCTTCCTCCCCCCCCTACCCTCCTCACCCCCACCTACCCTTCCTCACCCCCACCCTACCCTTCCTCCCCCCACCCTACCCTTCCTCCCCCCCCCTACCCTTCCTCCCCCCCACCCGTCGTTGAGAAGGAAGTAATTCTTTGAACGGTATTTCTATAAATCAAACAAGACATGCATGCTTTTTGTTGCTAAATAAAATGGGAAAAACAATTAGGGAAGAGAATGCTGCCTACAAAGTCACAACCTCCAGCCTAACGATGGAAGTTGAAGCTGTGACACATGCCCTCCAGTGGCTATCGTCCATCCATACGCCCGGAAACCAACATGCCATGATTCTAACCGACTCAATGAACCTCATACAGAAAATTGAAAACGGAATGAGAAGCCCAGAGTGACATAAGGCAATGCGCAACTTTCAGATTAAAAAACGCACATGGTCATACTGCCCGGGACATGCAGGTGTTAAGGGAAATGAGCGAGCTGACAGACTTGCTGGTAACGCAACACCAACGAGCGGCCTACATCTAGGAAAATCGGAAATCCTCTGAAAAGTCAAAGAATATCAAAAAGAACAGGCACAAGGCCATCACACCATCGGTCGCCTCAAAGAAATAAAAGCAGAGGGAGCGGCCGTAAGTCTAACATGAAAGTTAGAGCACGATGCTTTGCAAATCAAACAAATATCGGCATCATTTCCAAACCAACATTGCGCAAATTTCTTCAAAACGGAACAGAGTCTCTGTGGGCTTTTCCAAATACAATAGACTGAGCAACACACTAGACGCCACGTTCATGGCATCAGAGATCTTTTCCCATCCCTCTTACGGCCAATCAGTGGCAGCCTCTGTGCGTGTGTGTATGTGTGTGTTTGTGTGTATGTGTGGGTCTGTGTGTTTGAGTGCGTTTGTGCATGCGCAAGAGTGTAAGTGTACACAAGTGTCAGGAGAGTTCTGTGCACGTGCGTATGTTTGTGTGTGTGTGTGTGTGTGTGTGTGTGTGTGTGTGTGTGTGTGTGTGTGTGTGTGTGTGTGTGAGGGGGAGGTGGGGGTGCCGGGGGCAGGGGGGGTAGAGGATGAGGTATGTGAGTGCATGCATGCCTACACTGTTGGAGCAACGGGATATTGGAACGTGCGGGTGTATATATATATATATATATATATATATATATATATATATATATATATCTTTGTATGTATGTGTGGGGGCTTGGGGGTGGGGGATATGGGCGTATGTGTGTGTGCTTGTACAAGTAAGTGTTCATGTGTGTGTGTGTGTGTGTTTGTGTGTGTGTGTGTGTGTGTGTGTGTGTGTGTGTGCCGTGGAAGCTGCGATACGTAGCCTAGAAATGAGTGTGTGGAGGAGGGGGGTAGAGGAGGTGCAGGGTAGTGTGTGTGTGTGTGTGTGTGTGTGTGTGTGTGTGTATGTGTGTGTTGGGGCTCATGTACGTTTATGTGTATTTGACTGTGCTTTCATATCTGTGAAACTGCATGTTTGGTGCATATCTGTTATGCATGTGTGGGTGTATGCGTGAATGTGTGTCTTCATGTTTTACATTTATTTGCTTATTTATCATCATTGTTGTCTTAATTATTTATTTATATTATTATTATTATTATTGTTATTATTATTACTACCTTATTTCATATTATAATTATTATTTATTTATTTATCTATGTATGTATTTATTTACTTATTTATGTACGCTTATCTATTATTTATTCACCTTTTTTTTCTCAAGGCCTGACTAAGCGCGTTGGGCTACGCCGCTGGTCAGGTATCTGCTTGGCAGATGTGGTGTAGCGTATATGGATTTGTCCGAACGCAGTGACGCCTCCTTGAGCTACTGAAACTGAAACTGTTGCTAAACTGTGCTCAAGTAATGAGATGAAAATTTCATTTAAAAAACAAACCAACAGGCATACCATGTGTCAGAATGTTGAGCTTTCATTTGATATGGAAAAGAAAACCATGCCAGTGTCCTACTGATCCTAGATAAAAACTTCAGTGTTTGTTTTTAGGATTATTGTGCTTTGGCTGCAGTTGTGATTGATAGTTAAGTAAGTATTATTGAACATCGGTTAGATACTGAAGCTCCTCACCGTTACCCTGACCCAAACTATGGCAACATTTTGTCAGCAATATAATTACGAGCATTCCGATTTGGTCTTTGGAGAAGGGGCAATATCTATATTTGTTTTTACATAGAATTAGAGTCAGCCTCCAAAGATTTAAACTGATTTCAATAAAGAACAAGAAAAAAAAAGAAAGAAAAAAAAAGTAAGGTAATAGTCATTTCGTTCACAAGGAATGTCAAGTTAATGGAGGCGCCGTTTGATACAAAGTTCCAGTTGTGACCAACATTATGACTACACTGAATCCACACAAAGCAAGCAACGTGTTGTAGGATGGCGGACAGCCAGTCCACAAGCCTTTTTGTGGTCACTGGAACACCTCTGAAAACGGAGCATGGCTTCCGAGGTAAAAACGGCCATGCACGTAAAAGCCCACTCGTACATGTATCGGAGTGAAGGTGGGAGTGGCAGGGCACGCTGGATGAAGGGGAAGGGGACATCACTGGCAGAGGACCTGACAAGCCTGTTGGGTCCATGTGATGTTCAGGCGTGTGCTAATTCTTACAACAGATATGGTGTGACATATTATGGATCAGTCTCCACGCTTTGACGCCTCTTTCAAACTTAAACGACGGGCGCAATAGCCGAATGCTTGAAGCGTTGTACTTTCATTCTGAGGGTCCCGGGCTCGAATCTCTGTAGCGGCGCCTGCTGGGTAAAGGGTGGGGATTTTTCCGATCTCCCAGGTCAACATATGTGCAGACCTGCTAGTGCCTGAGCCCCCTTCGTGTGAATAGGCAAGCAGAAGATCAAATACGCACGTGGAAGATCCTGTAATCCATGTCAGTGTTCGGTGGGTCATGGAAACAACAACATACCCAGCATGCACCCCCCCCCCAGCCCCCGAAAACGGAGTATGGCTGCCTACATGGCGGGGTAAAAAGGGTCATACACGTAAAAGCCTACTCGTGTACATACGAGTGAACGTGGGAGTTGTAGCCCACGAACGTAGAAGAAGAAGGAGAAGAGAAGAAGAAACTGAAACTGGAACAAGGACTTTTTTTTCTTAATATTTCGAAATCATCTTTCGCTCCCAGCTGCCCCAAATTAAGTTGATACTGACGGTTTCATTCAGTTCCCTGAATTCAGAGACGGAAGGGGTCTAGACTCAACAGTGCACTCAAGTTTTCTTTATTGACAATGTCTGGTGTGACTGAATCACAAGTATGTCAGGAGTCCTTCTTCGTTTGTGAAGAGTGTGTGTGTGTGTGTGCGTGCGTGTGTGTGTGTGTGTGTGGGGGGGGGGGGGGGGGGGCGTGTGTGGGCGTGTGTGTGGTGTGTGTGTGTGTGTGTGTGTGTGTGTGTGTTCGGTTGCACCCGAAATTGTAGCCCTAAATCTTCCGAAGTAGTCGGTCTGCTTTAGAGGGTGGGTGAGTGGGTGGGTGGGCTAAGCGGCCTACCAGCGAGGAAGACGGATGAGTAAAAACGTGAAGTACAATCTGTCAGAAACGGCGCCCACGAGATTGCTGACATCCTGCCCCAAATCTCCTGCCTCATACATCACTCCCCCACTCTCCTTGATTCCCACACTTCGCTGGCCTTACTTTCTGCATCACAAGACACACCAGGAAGATCGGGAATAAAGAAAGGCCGGTCACAGTTTGTGGCAGTCGGATGGGTTGTGAGCGTGTCAGCATTGCTTCCACTGTGCAGCTCTTTGTACAGTTTGTTATTTCTGTTTGTAAACACTTCCACTCTACAGATTTGTGTTCCGTTAGTTTACCACCACCACCACCACAACCAGCAACAACAACAGCAGCAATAATAATAATAATAATAATAATAATAGCAAAAATGAAAATGTTAATAATGATAATAATAATATATATCAAAATGATAATAATGATAATGTTATGATAATGATAATTCTACTACGTCTCCTCCTCCTCTTCCTACAACAACAACAACAAAACAACAACTACTATTCCTACTACTATTACTGCTACTCCTAGTAAAAATGATAATGTGCATGAGAAAAGCACTCTCTTCTAGCTCTTCACGTAGTTAGCAATACGTGTGACACGAGCAAGGTACAGGAGTGCAAAACAATATGAAAAAACAACAACCAAACTCTCTTAAAAAAAAGTTATCACCCCCCCCCCCCACCCCCCGATCCCCACTCAAAGAAATCGATGCACACGCAACCACAAAGACCCTCTGCGGGAGAGAAAGATGTGTAGTGAAACATATTGTTTGCGGGAGAGAAAGATGTGTAGTGAAACATATTGTTTGCGGGAGAGAAAGATGTGTAGTGAAACATATTGTTTGCGGGAGAGAAAGATGTATAGTGAAACATATTGTTTGCGGGAGAGAAAGATGTATAGTGAAACATATTGTTTGCGGGAGAGAAAGATGTATAGTGAAACATATTGTCTGCGGGGAGAGAAAGATGTATAGTGAAACATATTGTTGCGGGAGAGAAAGATGTGTAGTGAAACATATTGTCTGCGGGAGAGAAAGATGTGTAGTGAAACATATTGTTTGCGGGAGAGAAAGATGTGTAGTGAAACATATTGTTTGCGGGAGAGAAAGATGTATAGTGAAACATATTGTTTGCGGGAGAGAAAGATGTGTAGTGAAACATATTGTTTGCGGGAGAGAAAGATGTATAGTGAAACATATTGTCTGCAGGAGAGAAAGATGTATAGTGAAACATATTGTCTGCAGGAGAGAAAGATGTATAGTCAAACATATTGTCTGCGGGAGAGAAAGATGTATAGTGAAACATATTGTTTGCGGGAGAGAAAGATGTATAGTGAAACATATTGTTTGCGGGAGAGAAAGATGTATAGTGAAACATATTGTTTGCGGGAGAGAAAGATGTATAGTGAAACATATTGTCTGCGGAGAGAAAGATGTGTAGTGAAACATATTGTTTGCGGGAGAGAAAGATGTATAGTGAAACATATTGTCTGCAGGAGAGAAAGATGTGTAGTGAAACATATTGTTTGCGGGAGAGAAAGATGTGTAGTGAAACATATTGTTTGCGGGAGAGAAAGATGTGTAGTGAAACATATTGTTTGCGGGAGAGAAAGATGTGTAGTGAAACATATTGTTTGCGGGAGAGAAAGATGTATAGTGAAACATATTGTTTGCGGGAGAGAAAGATGTGTAGTGAAACATATTGTTTGCGGGAGAGAAAGATGTGTAGTGAAACATATTGTCTGCGGGAGAGAAAGATGTATAGTGAAACATATTGTTTGCGGGAGAGAAAGATGTGTAGTGAAACATATTGTTTGCGGGAGAGAAAGATGTATAGTGAAACATATTGTTTGCGGGAGAGAAAGATGTATAGTGAAACATATTGTTTGCGGGAGAGAAAGATGTATAGTGAAACATATTGTCTGCGGGAGAGAAAGATGTGTAGTGAAACATATTGTCTGCAGGAGAGAAAGATGTGTAGTGAAACATATTGTCTGCAGGAGAGAAAGATGTGTAGTGAAACATATTGTTTGCGGGAGAGAAAGATGTGTAGTGAAACATATTGTTTGCGGGAGAGAAAGATGTGTAGTGAAACATATTGTTTGCGGGAGAGAAAGATGTAGTAGTGAAACATATTGTTTGCGGGAGAGAAAGATGTATAGTGAAACATATTGTTTGCGGGAGAGAAAGATGTGTAGTGAAACATATTGTTTGCGGGAGAGAAAGATGTGTAGTGAAACATATTGTCTGCGGGAGAGAAAGATGTATAGTGAAACATATTGTTTGCGGGAGAGAAAGATGTGTAGTGAAACATATTGTTTGCGGGAGAGAAAGATGTGTAGTGAAACATATTGTTTGCGGGAGAGAAAGATGTATAGTGAAACATATTGTTTGCGGGAGAGAAAGATGTATAGTGAAACATATTGTCTGCGGGAGAGAAAGATGTATAGTGAAACATATTGTCTGCGGGAGAGAAAGATGTATAGTGAAACATATTGTTGCGGAGAGAAAGAGTGTAGTGAAACATATTGTTTGCGGGAGAGAAAGATGTTAGTGAAACATATTGTTTGCGGGAGAGAAAGATGTATAGTGAAACATATTGTTTGCGGAGAGAAAGATGTATAGTGAAACATATTGTTTGCGGGAGAGAAAGATGTATAGTGAAACATATTGTTTGCGGAGAGAAAGATGTATAGTGAAACATATTGTTTGCGAGAGAAAATGTAAGTGAAACATATTGTTTGCGGAGAAAAGAGTATGTGAACATATTGTCTCGGAAGAAGATTTATAACAATGTTGGGAGAGAAAGAGTGTATAAACAATGTTGCGAGAAAATGTTATAACATTTGTTTGCGGGAGAGAAAGATGTTAGTGAAAATATGTTTGCGGGAGAGAAGATGTATAGTGAAACATATTGTTTGCGGGAGAGAAAGATGTATAGTGAAACATATTGTTTGCGGAGAGAAGATGTATAGTGAAACATATTGTCTGCGGAGAGAAAGATGTATAGTGAAACATATTGTTTGCGGGAGAGAAAGATGTATAGTGAAACATATTGTTTGCGGGAGAGAAAGATGTATAGTGAAACATATTGTTTGAACGCATAGGTTTCCAAGTTAGAGTTGAAATATGTACCAGTAGAACAGTATCTGATGGTTTCTGCAGTGATTTCGCATACCAAGAACCGTCATGTGTTACCGCCACATCCACTGTCGTCTTACTGCAGATCTATCTGCAAGTCCCATCTTCATAATTCACCATGGCTGGTGACAGAGATAAAGACAGTGTTAAAAAAAGAAGTCCAGCATTTATAATGTTTATAATCAGTTAAGATAAATTTCTTTATATGGCGAACCTATAACATAGTCTTTGGAATAGAAAAAAACCAAACCAAAACCAAAACAAAACAAAAAAAACAAAACAAAACAAACAAAAAACAAACAAACAAGAAACAAACAAACAAACAAACAAAATAATAAAAATAAAAATTAAAAAAACGAAAAAAAACGAAAAAGAAAAACGTTAAAAAACAAAAGGTTTTTCAACTTCAAGATAACGTATTATCACTCACTATTCAGCAACACAGGAATTTGGATTTTTTTCTGACGTTTGCAAAGAAAACGTATGGCCTTAGTTTCCGATGTTACGCCCGTGTATCAAGGGGGTGAAGTCTGCTCTCAGCGGGCCACAGCAGAGATAGATGGCTACACACCCGAAATCCAGAGGGCACAGTACGAGGACATTGGCGGACAGCCAATAATGGCAGTTCCTTGGACAAACACGTGATGAATGTAACTTAAGTTATTGTTTTTTAATGAAATAAAAAAATGTTATGTTACCATCATCATCGTCAACATCCTCCTCCTTTTTTTCTTTTCAACTCCCCCCCCCCCCCCCCCCCCATTTTCATAACACACGGACAACTGACAAAATGACAAAAATAAATATTCACATATTTTGGAAAAGGAGAGAAGACACTCCTTCATCTTTCTCATTTTCCGTTAATGTCTTAGACAAAATAATATAGGGTAGGCCCTTAAAGTCTGACCGGTGTTGGGTTTATGAAAGGTCAGACATCTATTGTAAACAGTAAATGTGGTGTAACGTATGAAGATCAGTCCGCACAATTTGACACCTCTTTGGATTTGAAACTGATATCTAACTGTTTCAAGTTTGCCTTTTGTCTTTCATATTTACCACAAGGAAAGTCTGGTATTTTTTTTGTAATGTGTCGTATACACAACATTCTACTAATATGCATACCTGAGTATTTTTTTGAGAATACAGTGGATACAAAATCCTTCAAAGAAACATGGACACAAAACAAGACAAGACAAAATCTTTGCTGTCATCGGGTCCTGTCTTTCGCTATTGCTTACCTTTTTATTTAGTAATCAGGTGAGATCGAATTGAACAGAATGGCGTGCACATCTGGTAAGTCTAGGCAGACCTAACTTAATTACTTATCTTAGTCTAAGGGATTTCGTGATATAGCCCAGTTGAACATGAGAATAACTGAGTGGTACACGTTAAATCATTAGGATATGGAGATGTCTTGAGTATGTAGGAATTCGGAAACGGCATAGACAGATAAAACGTGAAAAACAACAACAAAAAAACACCTAGAGCTCATTACTCAGCATATCTTATGTAATACCTTTGTGGTTTATCTCCAGGCTAAAAAAAGACTGTATAGACACGTGGTGAGGCTCAGAAATCTATTCTGAGCATCGCGATGACGACATCTCTTCCAATCGGATGATTTGTGTGGGTAACCTCCAGGTAACCATTGTGATTGCTTTTTCTCTTCTTTTTAACGATTTGGCTTATTATTGTGACGTCAAGAGAGAATGAGAAAGAGAGAGAGACAGAGACACAGAGAGAGAGAAAGACAGACAGACAGACAGAGGGGAGAGACAGACAGAGAGAGACAGACAGACAGAAAGAGAGAGAGAGACAGAAGAGAGATACAAAGAGAGGGAGAGAGAGAAGGAGAGAGAGGGGGAGAGACAGACAGAGAGAGAAAGAAAGAGAGAGAGAGAGAGAGAGAGGGGGGGGGTAGAGGTGGAGAGAGAGGCAGACAGACACAGAGAGAGACAGATAGACAGACAGAGACAGACAGACAGACAGAGAGAGAGAGACATACATACAGACAGACAGACAAAGAGAGAGAGAGACAGAGAGATAATATTATTAGCTGTAAAGCTCTAGTGACATAGTACATACAAATCAGAACAAAACAATGTGCAAAACAGATAAATTGGAACAGAAAGGAAAAAACATAATTGAAGCAAAATAAACCACTAAGGGATACTTCCGTGTACTTTGTCATCGGCTTAAAAAGTCCATGTGGCAGAGGGGGCACTGTGCCTTTTCCCCCCAGTCGTTCGTCTCCAAGGTTTCAGAGAAGAGAGAGAGACAGAGAGAGAGAGAGAGAGAGAGAGAGAGAGAGAGAGAGACAGAGAGAGAGAGAGAGAGAGGGAGAGAGACAGACAGACAGACAGACAGAGAGAGAGAGAGAGGGAGAGAGATTTAAATTGACACGACAGGGAACATGCGGACGTGAGAGGACGAGTGGATGGGGTGGGAACGGAGAGGGGAAGAGCAGGAGGCAAGTTGTGTGTGTGTGTGTGTGTGTGTGTGCGTGCGTGCTTACGTGCGGTGGTATGTGTGTGTGTGTGTGTGCGTGTCTGTGTCTGTGTATATCTACCTCTGTGTGTGTGTGTGTGTGTGTGTGTGTGTGTGTGTGTGTGTGTGTGTGTGAAGGGGTTATAGAATAAAATATGGGGACCGGAAACGTGTGGCAACAGTTTGTTCAGGGTGTTTGATTATTTAACCCCGTTTCGGAAAAGAGAGGGTGTGCGTGTAGGGAGGCGGGAGGGGGTTACAGGGGAGCGGGGGGGGGGGGGGGGAGATGACTTGAGGGAGGGGGGACTCCAGTGCTGTGCACCGGTGGCATTCACCAGCGAAGTCTTCTTGTTTTTATCTTGTTTGCTCTGGACGACCTTTGAACAGTTGATGCAACTTCTCTGGTTTGTTTGGGGACTTGGAACTGAAAGTTTCTCGTGGCAGGTCGCTTTTAGACAGGTCATTTTGCGATTGTTCTTCCCGTTTTTTCCTTTATATATACCCTTGTGATTGGAGAAGAAGAAGCAGAAAGAAGAAAGAAGAATAAGAAACAACTTGTAACAGCCAATTAGGCTTCAATTCATGTTATATGTTCCGTTTCTTCCAGTATGTTCTTCCCATGTGTCATTAACACAGACGAACTAAAACAAAATCAAAGGATTTTTTTTCTTCAGAAAGGCCATCGTCTTCCTTGAAAATACAGCGAACTGTTAGAGGAGATTACAAGCATCAAAAGTCCGAAATTGTTGTTTCCCCTGAAAAGAGTACTCTTCTTCATGAAAATAGGAAATAGTCACCAGAACTGTAACGGGGTTGTGGATTTGTTGATTTTCTCGATTCACAATAATCAGTTCTCTTGCTTTTGACACCAATAAGACTCCACAGAGGTAAATTCGCAAAACATGGGCAGTTGTGACTTTAAAATGGTAATTCTTTTTATCTTAATCACTTTTAGTATGACTTGTGTACTGTGCAAGACATAATTGTAGAACTATTGTCATTGCTTGTGGAGTACTGGTTGAAAAAGACATTGACATTCCTTTGAAACACTATCTAATAAATTAAATGCACAAGAAGCTGTCTAATTTATAACTTTGACGTGGACACTTTTTTGCACTCAGAGACATTAATAACAGAAACTGTTGCAATAAATATTGTCCCATAGAATTCATGGAACACAAAACTTGCCTACCTTTCTTAAGACTGAACAACAAATATCAAAAGCAGAAAAAGTCGCTCTGTTCCATTCATTTTCGCTTTTTTTAAAATGAATATTCAACTTCCGCTCTGCTAAAATAAATGTGAAAACCACATTATATTAGACGCTCTTGTTGTACTGACTAGTCGAATTCCTGATTATTATTGCGAAGAAAAAAAAAAGTTTAAACAATGAAAACAGTGAAAAATCACTTTTAGTACAATGGAAAAACAACAACAAACAAACAAAAAACAAAACAAAGAAAAACAACTTTAAATTTTCGACAGAGACAAACAAAGACAGTCCGATAAACACAGACTGGAACCTTCCTTTCCGTTGAGACGTCTGAGATCCTATCCCTGTGAAACTGCACTTGCAAACCAAGCGCATTGTCGTGACCACTGTCTATCCAATTAGTCTCAGATTGAGCTGAGCTGGAAACACCACAAGTGACCATAATTAGATTTGCACGCACAGAGGCCAAAGGCTTCATTAGGGCTGTCTCAGTCTCTGAAAGTGCGTCAGAGGTCGAATACCAGGGTGAATATACGTATACGAACCTTATTCTCTGTTTCTATTTGGGAGGGGAAGGGGGAGAGAGAGAGAGAGAGAGAGAGAGAGAGAGAACAATGGCATGATTACTTTGTGGGGAAAAAAAACAACATACACAGACACACACGCGCGCGCGCGCTCACGCGAAAATAGACGTGCACCTCACGAACAAATCACTGGAACTATCAATAGGGACTGGTATACATTTGCTTTGACATGATAAACGAAAAGAAAAGAAAAATAAAAAACAAAAAAACAGAAGAAGAAAGAAAAATCCATCAAAGGTCTCACGTGTGTGCACTCTTATAAATGCACGAACAACACGAGAGAGAGAGAGAGAGAGAGAGAGAGAGAGAGAGTTTTGAAGACGCAGTATTGCTCACACACACACACACACACACATACACACACACCCCCCCTAAAAAAGAGAAATCAGAAACAACAGCCAACGATTGGTTTGACGAACAAGGCATACTGATATGGTTTAAGATTTCCTCTCTCTCTCTCTCTCTCTCCTCTCTCTCTCTCTGATTTACAACAAACTATACCCAGCGCATAATAACATACAGTGTTATACTCTATTGTAGAAAGTTGAAGTTTATCGCCATGTCAGACACAAATGCGGCTATTGTTTGATTTTGAGTCTTGATGGCTGAACAAGCAGACATATTTCTTGTCATAAATGACCCCCCCTCTCTCTCTCTCTCTTTCTCTCTCTGTGTGTGTGTGTGTGTGTGTGTGTGTGTGTGTGTGTGTGTGTGTGTGTGTGTGTGTGTGTGGGTGTGCGTGCTACACATGGAAAATGAATGATTTGAGTTGTGTTGTTTTTTTAAAGCAACAACAACAACAAAGCAACAAAAAAGCTGCTTTAAGTTGACACTGGAAAGGTTAATTTATGGGCACTTAAACGACGCTGATTAGTTAATGTAAAGACAGCTGATGAACCAGTTTTCTGTGAGGCAATGCGGGGTCTTCCCAATGGAGTTATCACGTTCTCTTGACACGTGCTGTATTTTCTGTTCATGGAATGATGTGACTGATGCTCAGTGACTGAGTATTTCTTACAACAGAAAGTGGACATGATGCAACAACTGTTGTCGTTTATCGTTTGCTGTAATGTTGTGCTCGGGGTTTGTTTGGTGTCGGCATACAATTATTTCCTCATTTAAAGAAGGCAAAATCACATGCCGAATGACCCCCCCCCCCCCCTTTCTCTCTCTCTACCTCTACATTTAAAGAAGGCAACAGCACATGCTGAATAAACCCCCCCCCTCTCTCTCTACCTCTCCATTTAAAGAGGGCAACAGCACATGCTGAATAAATCCCCCCCCCCTCTCTCTCTCTCTACCTCTCCATTTAAAGAAGGCAACAGCACATGCTGAATAAATCCCCCCTCTCTCTTCCTCCCCATTTAAAGAAGGCAACAGCACATGCTGAATAAATCCCCCCCCTCTCTCTCTACCTCTCCATTTAAAGAAGGCAACAGCACATGCTGAATAAATCCCCCCCCCTCTCTCTCTCTACCTCTCCATTTAAAGAAGGCAACAGCACATGCTGAATAAATACCCCCTCTCTCTTCCTCCCCATTTAAAGAAGGCAACAGCACATGCTGAATAAATCCCCCCCCCCTCTCTTCCTCCCCATCTAAAGAAGGCAACAGCACATGCCGAATAAATCCCCCCCTCTCTCTTCCTCCCCATCTAAAGAAGGCAACAGCACATGCCGAATAAATCCCCCCCCCCCTCTCTTCCTCCCCATCTAAAGAAGGCAACAGCACATGCCGAATAAATCCCCCCCCTCTCTCTTCCTCCCCATCTAAAGAAGGCAACAGCACATGCCGAATAAATCCCCCCCCCTCTCTTCCTCCCCATCTAAAGAAGGCAACAGCACATGCTGAATAAATCCCCCTTCTCTCTTCCTCTCTATTTAAAGAAGGCAACAGCACATGCTGAATAAATCCCCTCTCTCTCTCTTCCTCCCCATCTAAAGAAGGCAACAGCACATGCTGAATAAATCCCCCCCCCTCTCTCTCTCTTCCTCCCCATTTAAAGAAGGCAACAGCACATGCTGAATGAATCCCCCACCTCTCTCTTCCTCTCCATTTAAAGAAGGCAACAGCACATGCTGAATAAACCCCCTCTCTCTCTCTTCCTCCCCATTTAAAGAAGGCAACAGCACATGCTGAATGAATCCCCCCCCTCTCTCTTCCTCTCCATTTAAAGAAGGCAACAGCACATGCTGAATAAATACCCCCCTTCTC
>NC_134879.1:58033809-58043809 GCF_041734735.1 Babylonia areolata | reverse complement strand
TATTGGGTATTTAGGTATTGTATTGGGTATTGTAGGGTATTGTATTGGGTATTGTAGGGTATTGTATTGGGTATTTAGGTATTGTATTGGGTATTTAGGTATTGTATTGGGTATTGTAGGGTATTGTATTGGGTATTTAGGTATTGTATTGGGTATTGTAGGGTATTGTATTGGGTATTTAGGTATTGCATTGGGTATTTAGGTATTGTAATGGGTATTTAGGTATTGTAATGGGTATTTAGGTATTGCATTGGGTATTGTAGGGTATTGTATTGGGTATTGTAGGGTATTGTATTGGGTATTGTAGAGTATTGTATTGGGTATTTAGGTATTGTATTGGGTATTTAGGTATTGTATTGGGTATTTAGGTATTGTATTGGGTATTGTAGGGTATTGTATTGGGTATTGTAGGGTATTGTATTGGGTATTTAGGCATTGTATTGGGTATTTAGGTATTGTATTGGGTATTGTAGGGTATTGTATTGGGCATTGTAGGGTATTGTATTGGGTATTTAGGTATTGCATTGGGTATTGTAGGGTATTGTAATGGGTATTTAGGTATTGCATTGGGTATTGTAGGGTATTGTAATGGGTATTTAGGTATTGTAATGGGTATGTAAGGTATTGTATTGGGTATTGTAGGGTATTGTAATGGGTATTTAGGTATTGTATTGGGTATTGTAGGGTATTGTATTGGGTATTTAGGCATTGTATTGGGTATTTAGGTATTGTATTGGGTATTGTAGGGTATTGTATTGGGTATTGTAGGTATTGTATTGGGTATTGTAGGGTATTGTATTGGGTATTTAGGTATTGTATTGGGTATTGTAGGGTATTGTATTGGGTATTTAGGTATTGCATTGGGTATTTAGGTATTGTATTGGGTATTGTAGGGTATTGTATTGGGTATTTAGGTATTGTATTGGGTATTTAGGTATTGTATTGGATATTTAGGTATTGTGTTGGGTATTTAGGTATTGCATTGGGTATTGTAGGGTATTGTAATGGGTATTTAGGTATTGTATTGGGTATTTAGGTATTGTATTGGGTATTGTAGGGTATTGTATTGGGTATTTAGGTATTGTATTGGGTATTGGTAAAGTATTGTATTGGGTATTTAGGCAGGTATTTAGGTATTGTATTGGGTATTGTAGGGTATTGTATTGGGTATTTAGGCATTGTATTGGGTATTTAGGTATTGTATTGGGTATTGTAGGGTATTGTATTGGGTATTTAGGTATTGTATTGGGTATTGTAGGGTATTGTATTGGGTATTGTAGGGTATTGTATTGGGTATTTAGGTATTGTATTGGGTATTGTAGGGTATTGTATTGGGTATTGTAGGGTATTGTATTTGGTATTTAGGTATTGTATTGGGTATTGTAGGGTATTGTATTTGGTATTTAGGTGTTGTATTTTGTATTTAGGTATTGTATTGGGTATTTAGGTATTGTATTGGGTATTGTAGGGTATTGTATTGGATATTTAGGTATTGCATTGGGTATTTAGGTATTGCATTGGGTATTGTAGGGTATTGTAATGGGTATTTAGGTATTGTATTGGGTATTTAGGTATTGTATTGGGTATTGTATTGGGTATTTAGGTATTGTATTGGGTATAGTAGAGTATTGTATTGGGTATTTAGGCATTGTATTGGGTATTTAGGTATTGTATTGGGTATTGTAGGGTATTGTATTGGGTATTTAGGTATTGTATTGGGTATTGTAGGGTATTGTATTGGGTATTGTAGGGTATTGTATTGGGTATTTAGGTATTGTATTGGGTATTGTAGGGTATTGTATTGGGTATTTAGGTATTGTATTGGGTATTTAGGTATTGTATTGGGTATTTAGGTATTGTATTGGGTATTTAGGTATTGTATTGGGTATTGTAGGGTATTGTATTGGGTATTTTGGTATTGTATTGGGTATTTAGGTATTGTATTGGGTATTGTAGGGTATTGTATTGAGTATTTAGGTATTGTTATTGTATTGGGTATTTAGGTATTGTATTGGGTATGGTAGAGTATTGTATTGGGTATTTAGGCATTGTATTGGGTATTTAGGTATTGTATTGGGTATTGTAGGGTATTGTATTGGGTATTTAGGTATTGTATTGGGTATTGTAGGGTATTGTATTGGGTATTTAGGTATTGTATTGGGTATTGTAGGGTATTGTATTGGGTATTTAGGTATTGTATTGGGTATTGTAGGGTATTGTATTGGGTATTGTAGGGTATTGTATTGGGTATTTAGGTATTGTATTGGGTATTGTAGGGTATTGTATTGGGTATTGTAGGGTATTGTATTGGGTATTTAGGTATTGTATTGGGTATTGTAGGGTATTGTATTGGGTATTTAGGTATTGTATTGGGTATTTAGGTATTGTATTGGGTATTGTAGGGTATTGTATTGGGTATTGTAGGGTATTGTATTGGGTATTTAGGTATTGTATTGGGTATTGTAGGGTATTGTATTGGGTATTGTAGGGTATTGTATTGGGTATTTAGGTATTGTATTGGGTATTGTAGGGTATTGTATTGGGTATTGTAGGGTATTGTATTGGGTATTTAGGTATTGTATTGGGTATTGTAGGGTATTGTATTGGGTATTGTAGGGTATTGTATGGGTATTTAGGCATTGTATTGGGTATTGTAGGGTATTGTATTGGGTATTGTAGGGTATTGTATTGGGTATTTAGGTATTGCATTGGGTATTGTAGGGTATTGTAATGGGTATTTAGGTATTGTAATGGGTATTTAGGTATTGCATTGGGTATTGTAGGGTATTGTAATGGGTATTGTAGGGTATTGTATTGGGTATTGTAGAGTATTGTATTGGGTATTTAGGCATTGTATTGGGTATTTAGGTATTGTATTGGGTATTGTAGGGTATTGCATTGGGTATTGTAGGGTATTGTATTGGGCATTGTAGGGTATTGTATTGGGTATTTAGGTATTGCATTGGGTATTGTAGGGTATTGTAATGGGTATTTAGGTATTGCATTGGGTATTTAGGTATTGTATTGGGTATTGTAGGGTATTGTATTGGGTATTTAGGTATTGTATTGGGTATTGTAGGGTATTGTATTGGATATTTAGGTATTGCATTGGGTATTTAGGTATTGCATTGGGTATTGTAATGGGTATTTAGGTATTGTATTGGGTATTTAGGTATTGTATTGGGTATTGTAGGGTATTGTATTGGGTATTTAGGTATTGTATTGTGTATGGTAAAGTATTGTATTGGGTATTTAGGCATTGTATTGGGTATTTAGGTATTGTATTGGGTATTGTAGGGTATTGTATTGGGTATTTAGGCATTGTATTGGGTATTTAGGTATTGTATTGGGTATTGTAGGGTATTGTATTGGGTATTTAGGTATTGTATTGGGTATTGTAGGGTATTGTATTGGGTATTGTAGGGTATTGTATTGGGTATTTAGGTATTGTATTGGGTATTGTAGGGTATTGTATTGGGTATTGTAGGGTATTGTATTTGGTATTTAGGTATTGTATTGGGTATTGTAGGGTATTGTATTTGGTATTTAGGTGTTGTATTTTGTATTTAGGTATTGTATTGGGTATTTAGGTATTGTATTGGGTATTTAGGTATGTATTGGATATTAGGTATTGTCATCAGTGTATGGCGAACTTGATATTGAAACTGTACAACTGGTAACATTGCATTGTACTGCAGATGTATGGGTCTATACTACCTGTCATTATCGTATGATGACCCTAGTAAAGATTGTTGTGTGTAATTCTAGCGTCAGACTTGAGTATTCTGAGTATTGTATGTGTGTGTGTGTGTAGGATTGTTTGCGGTTGTTTAGTGTGTGTGTGGTTGTAGTGTGTGTGTTTGTGTGTGTTGTGGACAAGAGACAGATGGGTAGAGGAACATTGGTGACAGTGAGAGAGGGGCGCAGTTAACATTGACAGCTGGATGTCAGATGACATGGTGCTTTTTGCGGAAGTTAGATGTTAAAGTGCTTGAGTCCAACACACCTCCTTCTCAATGATAAAGGATCGTACTGCAATCAATTGACACTTAGTGTTAGGGAGGCACGGTTATTGAATCGTGGGATGCACGGAAAAGCTTCAAAAACATGCTATTGTGTGTGTGTGATGTTGTGAGCTTGTGTGGTATGTGTTGTATTGTGTGTGTGTGTCCGTGTGTAGTGTGTGTGTGTGTGGTGTCCGTGTGTAGTGTGTCTTGTGTGTGTGTGTGTGTGTCCGTGTGTCAGTGTGTGTCTTGTGCGTGTAATGTTGTTGTGTGCGACGTGTGTGTTGTGGTGCCTGCGCGCGCTGGCGCGCTGTGTGTGTGTTTGTGTGTGTGTGTACTGTGTGTGTGTCTAGTGTGTGTGTGCGAGCGTTGTGTTATGTGCGTGCCGTGCGGCGCTCGCCGCGCGTGTGTGTAAGTCTGGTGTGTAGTTCTAGTGTGTGTCTCTGTCTTGTGACGTGTGAAGTGTTGTTGCGAGCTTGTAGTGTATGTGCGTGCCGTGCGCGCGTCGGCGCGCGTTGTGTATGTGTGGTGTGTGTGTGTGATGTGTTGTGTGTGTTAAGAACAAAGTAAGAACCATGAAGTACAGAAATAGATTGAGACGAAATTCACGAAATCCCGAATGAAGTCACCATGCTCAGTCGCCTAAATGCTTTCGTGTTTCAGGGTATGAATACTTGTTATCAAGTACTAAATTTATGAGGTAACTTTCAGGAATTGTATTACTAACCAATTACAAGTACATGTTTGAATGTAGGAATTAATTTGGTACTTTAGGTATCTGTATTGGTATTGTAGGGTATTGTATGGACAGTATGGTAGGGTCAATGTAAATGGTATTTAGGTTTGGTATTGGTTTGATAGGGTTTGTATTGGTATTTAGGTATTGTAAATGGGTAAATTGTAGGGTATTGTATTGGATATTGTAGGGTATGTATTGGGATTTAGGTATTTATTGGTATTTTAGGGTTTGATTGGGTATTTAGGTATTGTATTGGTATTGAGGGTATTGTATTGGTATTTAGTATTGTATTGGGTATTGTAGGGAATTGTATGGGATATTTAGGTATTGTATTGGGTATTTAGGTATTGTATTGGGTATTGTAGGGTATTGTATTGGGTATTGTAGGGTATTGTATTGGGTATTGTAGGGTATTGTATTGGGTATTTAGGTATTGTATTGGGTATTTAGGTATTGTATTGGGTATTGTAGGGTATTGTATTGGGTATTGTAGGGTATTGTATTGGGTATTTAGGTATTGTATTGGGTATTGTAGGGTATTGTATTGGGTATTTAGGTATTGTATTGGGTATTGTAGGGTATTGTATTGGGTATTGTAGGGTATTGTATTGGGTATTTAGGTATTGTATTGGGTATTGTAGGGTATTGTATTAGGTATTTAGGCATTGTATTGGGTATTTAGGTATTGTATTGGGTATTGTAGGGTATTGTATTGGGTATTTAGGTATCGTATTGGGTATTTAGGTATTGTTTCAGTCAGTGTTGGCGAACATGAAAGTATTAGAAACGTGTCACAACTGGAACATTGCATTTTCTGCAGATCGTTTGGCGTGCTATATTCATCTACCTGCTCCACTTATCGTATGATGACCCTCTAGAAAGATTGTTGTGAACAGCGTCAGACTGATTTCTGTGTGTGTGTGTGTGTGTGTGTGTGTGTGTGTGTGTGCGCGTGTGTTTATGTGTGTGTGTGTGTGTGTGTGTGTGTGTGTGTGTGTGTGTGTGTGTGACAGAGAGACAGAGAGAGAGAGGAACATTGAGTGACAGAGGAGAGAGGGGGCGGCAGTTAACATTGACAGCTGGATGTCAGACTGACACTGGTGCGTTGTGGCGGAAGTTAGAGTGTTAAAGTGGTTGATGTCCAACACCACACCTCCTTCTCAACTGATAAAGGATCGTCACTGCAATCAATTACACTTAGTGTTAGGGAGCGCCACGGTTATTGAATGCGTGGGATGCACGGACAAACGCTTCAAAAACATCCCTCTTGTGTGTGTGTGTGTGTGTGTGTGTGTGTGTGTGTGTGTGTGTGTGTGTGTGTGTGTGTGTGTGTGTGTGTGTGTGTGTGTGTGTGTGTCCGTGTGTGTGTGTGCGTGTGTGTGTGTGTGTGTGTGTGTCCGTGTGTCTGTGTGTGTCTGTGTCTGTGTGCGTGTGAATGTGTGTGTGTGTGTGCGAGCCGTGTGTGTGTGTGCGTGCCGTGCGCGCGCTCGCGCGCGCGTGTGTGTGTGTCTGTGTGTGTGTGTCTGTGTGTGTGTGTCTGTGTGTGTGTGCGAGCCGTGTGTGTGTATGTGCGTGCCGTGCGCGCGCTCGCGCGCGCGTGTGTGTATGTCTGTGTGTGTGTGTCTGTGTGTGTCTCTGTCTGTGTGCGTGTGAATGTGTGTGTGTGCGAGCCGTGTGTGTGTATGTGCGTGCCGTGCGCGCGCTCGCGCGCGCGTTTGTGTATGTGTGTGTGTGTGTGTGTGTGTGTGTGTGTGTGTTAAAGAACAAAGTAAGAACCATGAAGTACAGAAATAGATGAGACCGAAATTCACGAAATCCCCCCCTGAAGATGACAGTCACCCCATGCTCCAGTCGCCCCTAGAATCGCTTTTCGTGTTTCTGGGTCAGAGAAAAATATCCTTGATTTATCCAGAGTAAAATCTAGATTTATGAGGTGAACCATTTCAGGGACATTCTGATTACTAACCCCACCCCCACCCCTCTACCCAAATAACAATGTTTAAAGATGATGGAATTAAACTCTTTGTCTTTCTTTGCCGTGTTTGAGGGTTGAGGGTGAGGGTGGAGGTAGTAGAGGTAAACCTGAGAGTTAAAAAGGGATTAGGGTTCAATCCGGACTGATTCTGATAGGGCTTGGTGGGGTGGTTAAGGAGGGGTGGGTTGGGTGTTGGTGTTAGGTTGATAAAAGAAAGTCAAACCTGCCTCCGGGGATAAAGTCAGAGCTGGGGGTGTTGGGGAGAGTGGTGTGTAGGGTGAGGTAGGGGCTGTCTTTGTGCCGCCCCGTCTTGACTGACTGGGTGCCGCGTGCGACAGAGGGCGTGTCAGATGAGAAAGGAGTGACGCATCCGGCCAAGGAATGACGCATCCGGCCAAGGAATTAGGCCTCTGCTGATCCCGGGCCCACCTACCTAAAGTGCTGGGAGATCTTTTAAGGTCCACTACACGCCTATCACAGGGCTATCTGTGCAGATTTGTACGCCCATCACGTCTACACGCCTGTGTTGTAGCGTTCAACACACACGCCTGTGTCACTGACCAAACATACCCGTGACCGTCAGTCGAGGCGTCTACGCTTTTTTTTTTTTTTTAACCCCATGGAATTGGGTCTTGTTTTTTTCTTTCTTTTATAAAGTCCACGATGATGACTGATGATGGGGATGACGATGAACTTGCTATGGGTGTCCATTCAGGTTTGGGACTACTTCAAAAGGCCGTACTTCTCTCCTCATCAGTGACACAGCCTGTGTACCGACATCAGCCAGGTAGACAGACACGAGACACTTGCAGTGTTGATAAGGCATTTGGAGCAACACTCCCCAAAGACACATTCGTGAAGATGATGAGCCTCAGCTGTAGAGTCCCGCGGTCTTCCCATTTCAGCCCACAGTTCACTGGGCTCAGGGTAGGAGCCGGTCACCGTCCGAAAAAAATAGATCGAGGCTCGAACCTGCGTCCTTCCAGGTGTCAGTCTGCGACGCTAACCACTTCGCCACAGCGGCTGGTGCTTGGAGGTTTTTGATGATTCACAAGCTCAGATGAAATCCGTTGGAAACCAAAATACGGGAAAGCAGGATTTACCAGATCCGTATAAAATACGTGAAATTTAACCATATATTCTTTAGAGTTTGACACGAGCGTGTTCCCATCAGTTGTTTTGGCGGACATGTTCTTTTGCCGTATCGTGGTTTAGATCCTTTGTGGTGAGTGAAGAATCTGGCTCTGATGTTTAGAAAAAGGTATGTTTCAATGTCATATTCATGCCATATGCAAGCGTTATCATTTTGTTTTGAATCAAACAGTAAAGAAAAGGCAGAGAGAAAACGACAATTCCTTTCATGCCACGTTTTAGTAAAACGAAAAAAGAAAAAAAGAAAGTAATTATCCTCACTATATTTATATATCATTATTATGTATTTTTCTATTTTGATAAGCTTAATCTGGAACTGGATTACATGTGTTTTTTTTTTTCTAAAACAAATAAAACCATCAGGGCAAGAGAAAAAAATGTGAAAAAAGTTAAAAGAAAAAAAAAAGGTTGCAGGTCGCTGCTTCGGAACGATGGTGAAATATGGAATGATCGTAGAGAGTCGGATGGGGGGGGGAGGTGTGTTTGTATGTGTGTGTGTGTGTGGGTGGGGGGGGGGGGGGGGGGGGGGGGGGGAGGGGGTTGGTGGAAGAAGCGTTCTCTTGGCATCGCTTTGAAATCTCCGGCAAGAAGGGAACCGTTCTGTTTCCCTGGAGTGTAGATGGGTGTCTGAAAAAAGCACAAAGTTAATCATGAAAACAAAAAGCACACAGTTAATTATGAAAACAAACAAACAAAACCAGCAACAAGACAAACAAGCAACCTGCACCCCCACCCCCGAACCCCCTCTTCTCCAAAACACCACCACCACCACCCCCCCACCACCCCCACCACCACCACCAACAACAACACCACCACCACCACCACCACCACCAACAACAACAACAACAACAACAAAATGAAAGAAACAAAGCCTTATAACCCCCTTTATAATCAAAACTAGTAATTACATCATCAGAATTTCACAGTCTGCATCCTCAATCAAACACACAGGCAAAACAACAGAACAGAACACACACACACACACACACACACACACACACACACACACACACACACACACACAAGAAAGCAATGCAAAAATGAAATAAACAACTGTTGGCGAAGAAGTTCCGACGTCACATCATTACGTTGAGCGGTCGGCCATAGTTAGAAGGTGTCCCCCCACCATCCTCACCGCCCCCCCACCCCACCATCTTCACCTTCCCCCCCACCATCCTCACCCCCCACCCGCCACCATCCTCACCCCCACCATCCTCACCCCCCACCCCCACCATCCTCACCCCCCACCCCCACCATCCTCACCGCCCCTCCCTCCCTCTCTCCTCCCCCCACCTCCCTCTCTCCCGAACTCTCTCCTATCACTTACTTGATATAAATGTCTTTCTTTGAGCAGAGGAAGAAACAGATAAAAGGAGAAAGACGGAGGGCTGTTGGTCAACTTCAGCTCTTGTCCAAGAACATGCACAGAAAGGACAGTTCTTTAAATCACAGTTTCATATTTGTATTTGTATTATTATTTTTTTTATCACAACAGATTTCTCTGTGTGAAAATCGGGCTGCTCTCCCCAGGGAGAGCGCGTCGCTACACTACAGCGCCACCCATTCTTTTGTATTTTTTCCTGCGTGCAGTTTTATTTGTTTTTCCTATTCGAAGTTGATTTTTCTCCAAAATCTTACCAGGAACAACCCTTTTGTTGCCGTGGGTTCTTTTACGTGCGCTAAGTGCATGCTGCACACGGGACCTCGGTTTATCGTCTCATCCGAATGACTAGCGTCCAGACCACCACTCAGGGTCTAGTGGAGGTGGAGAAAATATCGGCGGCTGAGCCGTGATTCGAACCAGCGCGCTCAGATTCTCTCGCTTCCTGGGCGGACGCGTTACCTCTAGGCCATCACTCCATATTGGTACACTACACTTCACTACATGAATCGACAATACCCTGCTCTACACTACACTACACTACACGACAATACACGAAATGACACGACACGATACGACACTACACTACACTACTCGACACTAGATACACTACACTACACTACTCGACACTAGATACACTACACTACACGACATCTTTATTACTCCGAAATTGTTTGCACAGCCACTCCTTGCTCAAGTCACGTATATACAGCAGAATCAGTTCAGATCACCATGGTTCGTCATTCACA
>NC_134879.1:57958809-58026309 GCF_041734735.1 Babylonia areolata | reverse complement strand
TAAACGTGTGAAATAATATCCCTGGCATTACATTTTCCAATTTCGAGTGCTGTGCAACCCTGTGCAAAACCTCTTCCACGGAAGTGTGTTGTCTCTCCAGTTTGATTGTTTTGCTTTACTTGTTTGTTTGTTTGTTTGGTTGGTTGGTTGGTTGTTTGTTTGTTTGTCCGTCATCTGTATTACGCAAAATGTTATGGGTAGATTTTCATGAAAAGTGAAATTGTCGGAAAAAAGTAAAGAAGGAAGGAAGGAAGGAAGGGAGGGAGGGAAGGAGGAAGGAAGAAGCAAGGAGGGATGAAGAAAAGAAGGAAGGAAGAAGGAAGGAAGGAAAGAAGGAAGGGAGGAAGGAAGAGGGAAGGAAGGAAGGAATTGTGTTTAATATCCCGTCACACTTACTGATGATTGTGGGCATCTAATCCAAATCAAAGTGGTTTTTGTTTTACATTTGAATATTATCAGTCAGCAAAATCGATAAAAAGTAGGAGGGGGCGGGGGGCAGGATGTGTGTTCGGTGGAACTGAAGAATACCGACAGGAACACCACACCAACATAATAAACACCACATCAACACCATGAACACCACACCAACATAATGGTGGTGGTGTGTGTCCATCGAGATCGATGATGACCATCGTTGTCATCCAGCTGGGGGATGGGGGGAGGGTGGGGTGGGGGGGAGGATGCTCATGAATCTATCTGTGAATGCGCAGATGGCTGAATAGTCCAATCTGCGCACGAAATGTTCGCTGACAGTTGGGGCAGACAAAGACAGGCATACCATTGTCAGGGAGCTTGTTTGCCCGTGACTTTCTGGCCTGCCTCTTCTGAATAGCTGCAGCAGTCCTGTTGGCCTCGCACAACTTGGCGCCTTTGTGCACAGCAGTACGCCATTTGTCACGGTCCACTGCAGATTCCTCCCAGGAGTCAGGGTTGATATCAAACGCTTTCAGAGAGACTTTCAGAGTATCTCTGAAGCGCTTCTTCTGACCTCCGTGTGATCTCTTCCCTTGTTGCAGCTCGCCATAGAAGAGCCTTTTGGGCAGCCGATGGTCTGGCATGCGCGCCACGTGTCCAGCCCAGCGAAGCTGGGACTGCATCAGGATGGTGAAGATGCTGGGAAGGGTGGCTTTTGCAAGCACCTCTGTGTCTGGGGTCTTGTCTTGCCACTTGATGTTCAGTAGCTTCCTGAGGCATGTTGTGTGGAAGTGGTTCAGCTTCTTGGCATGTCGTTGGTACACTGTCCAAGTTTCGCAGGCGTACAGTAGTGTGGGGAGAACTACTGCTCTGTAGACCTTTAGCTTGGTCTCAAGACTAATGCCTCTTCTGTTCCAGACATTTGCACTGAGTCTACCAAAAGTTGCGCTTGCTCTTGCAATCCTGACATTTACTTCATCGTCGATGGTCGCATTTTCGTGACAGTGTGCTGCCAAGGTATGTGAACCGCTCCACCGCACTGAGTCTCTGACCGTTGACTGTGATGTTGGGCTCAACGTAGGGTTTCCCTGGGGCTGGCTGATGGAGAACTTCAGTTTTCCTCGTGCTGATGGTAAGGCCGAAGTTCCTGCTGGCAGTGGCAAACTTGTCAACGCTGAGTTGCATGTCAGCTTCAGATCCAGCGTTGAGGGCACAATCATCAGCAAACAAAAAGTCTCTGATGATGTCTGTCATGACCTTCGTTTTTGCTTGAAGCCTTCTGAGGTTAAACAACTTACCATCTGTTCGGTACTTTAGGCTGATTCCAACATCGCCATCTCTGAAGGCATCAGTAAGCATTGCAGAGAACATGAGGCTGAACAGCGTTGGAGCCAGGACGCAGCCTTGCTTGACACCATTTGTGACAGCAAAAGGAGCAGATGTTTCGCCTTTGTCCTGGACTCGAGCCTGCATGCCTTCATGGAATTGGCTGACCAAGGAAATAAATTTCCGAGGGCATCCGTACTTGGCCATGATCTTCCACAGTCCCTCTCTACTCACGGTGTCGAAGGCCTTAGTGAGGTCGACATAGGTGGAGAACAGATCAGCATTTTGCTCCTGACATTTCTCTTGCAGCTGCCTTGCAGCAAACACCATGTCGGTGGTTCCGCGCTCTTTCCGGAATCCACATTGGCTCTCAGGCAAATGACCTTGGTCAAGGTGTGCTGTGAGGCGGTTTAGTAGGATCCTGGCAAGTATCTTGCCTGCGATGGAGAGCAAGGAAATGCCCCGATGGTTATCACAGGCTTGCCGGTTCCCCTTTCGCTTGTACAAGTGAATGATAGATGCATCTTTGAAATCCTGGGGGATCGTCTCTTCTCTCCACATGAGCGAGTACAGCTGATGGAGCTTCTCAGTCAGCACAGTGCCTCCATCCTTGTAGACCTCTGCTGGTATGGAGTCTGAGCCAGGTGCTTTGCCACTGGATAGCAGACGAATTGCTTTCTGGGTCTCAAGAGGTGTTGGCGGATCGTCCAGTGCTTCGTTGATGGGGACTTGTGGGAGACGGTCTATGGCTTCATCATTTATGGAGGAAGGGCGATTTAAGACACTGTTGAAGTGCTCAGCCCAGCGTTCGAGAATTTTCTCCTTCTCGGTGATCAAGGTATTCCCATCTGCACTGAGGAGGGGGGATGATCCTGAGGATGAGGGGCCGTAGACTTCTTTTAAGGCATCATAGAACCTCTTCATATCGTGCCTGTCAGCATATCCCTGGATCTCATCAGCTTTGTCACTCAGCCACTTATCCTGCATCTGGCGTAACTTTTGCTGAACAGTCCTGCGGATGGCATCGTACACATCCTTTTTTGATGTGGACTTGGGGTTGCTCAGGTAGGCTTGATGCAGACGGCGTTTCTCATCCAGAAGCTGCTTGATTTCATCACAGTTTTCAGAGTCTGACTGGAGGACCCTGCGTGAGCTGATCTATAGTACAGCTTCAGAGACCCTGGGACCCATGTCCAGAAAGCACAAAGACTGGTTTGATGAAAACTGTGATGAAATCAAGCAACATAATAAACACCACATCAACACCATGAACACCACACCAACATAATAAACACCACATCATACCCACCACACTCACATCACACACACACACACACACACACACACACACACACACACACACACACACACACACACACACACAGCAACACCAAAAAACAAAAACAAAACAAAACAAAAAACAACCCAAAACAGCACAACACACACAACACCAAACATCACACCACACGAATCGCAGATAACGGGATCCGGCAAGCCGTCGACTGAAAAAAAAAAAAATCCCCAAAGTAAAATTTGTTCCAAGGAATCGCATCGGTCCTTTCGCTCGTCTGAGACTAACGCACCCCCCCCCCCCCCCCTCCCCGCCCCCACTCCCTTCGCCAGCCCCCCCCCTCCTTTCCGACGTCTCCATGACCCCCCACCCCACCACACCCCCTCTCTCTTGATCCTCTCATCACCCTCCTAACCCCTCTCCTTCAAGGTAGACATCACTCGTAAAGTCTTTGGACTGCCAGACGTCTTCTTCCCAGCAGGCTTACCAGACGACAGTACTAATTTCACGCTTAATCCCTTTTCCCTTTGTGTCTAACGAGTGGTGTCTGGCGACTGGTTCTGTAGCTGGCTGGGGTGTCCACCTGGGTGCTGGATACATTGACCTCGTTCTTTGTGCGGCCTCTATCAGTGTTTGGATCAAGAGAAGATGCTGAACAAGTGTGTATGTGTCCCGTGGACGTTTTTCACTTTCAGTTTCAGTTTTCAGTTTCTCAAAGAGGCGTCACTGCGTTCGGACAAATCCACGTATACGCTACACCACATCTGCAAGCCAGCTGCCTGACAGCAGCATAACCCAACGCGCTTAGTCGGGCTTTGAGTGCATGCTTGTATATTTTGTGTACCTATCAGAGTGGAATTCTTCTGCAGTATTTTGCCAGAGGACAACCATGGGTTCTTTTTCAGTGCGCCAAGTGCGTATTGCACACGGGACCTCGGTTTATCGTCTCATCTGAATGACAAGACGCTGTTTGATTCTCCTGTCAAATTTGGGAGAAAGGGCGAGAGCGGGATTCGAACCCACACCCTCACGGACTCTATATTGGCAGCTGAGCGTTTTTAACCATTCTGCTACCTTCATTTTAGAACGATCGAATCGACAGATAAAAGAATTAAGGAATAAGAGTCAAACGTTGAATTGTTTTTCAAGTTTCTTTATCAAGTTGTCCGTATCACTATAATGTCGACAATATCAAGGGATTTCAAGTGCCTGTATTATCATTACGTAAGTCCAGATTCCCCAAAACAGTGTTTTCACATGCAGCATGACAAATCATGCGTCATGTACTCATAGCAATCAAGAAAATGACCTAGACATATCTAACACAGAAGATGTATCTCTGCTCAGCATTATCGAGGTGTACAATCTAATCATGCATCAAAATGTTCACAGTACACGACAAAAGATGAAAACATTGCCATCCGACCAAACTTTGGCTTGCAGTACAAAGACTGTTCGTCTGTGTAAGATTCAATCGATCAATAAACAGACACAAAGGTACTATTAAATGAGAGTCTCGCGATGCAGAAGTTCTGACTAAAATTAACTGCCGACGGTACAATGGGAAAAGAAGTGTCTTTTCTAATCAAATGGGCACCAGAGCTTCAAAGTGTGTGTAAGTGTATGCTTGAACTTGCTGTATTTCTCACCATGGTAGAAAGATTCAGTTTGAGAACCGAAAGCCGGGAATAAAAAATGCTTGACGTCATTCCTTTCTATCTCAGCACGGGTCCGTTTCTATAGAATCAATACAGCCATTGCCCAATACTGAGTCGAATTAATTCAGATTGAAAGATCGAAGATAATATTCTTTTCAAAAAGAAGAATGAGACCTGTGCTGTTGAGTTTTCCTTGATATTTTGATTCATCGTTAAGTGAACGCATTTTTGGCATTCCAAAGCTGGAGTTCTTGACATGAAGAAAAGCAGTTTACATGACACATCACCATCACAGTTCTTATTGTTGTAGCCTGGAAAACTCCTCTCTCTCTCTGTCTCTCTCTCTGTCTCTGTCTCTGTCTCTCTCTCTCTCTCTCTCTCTCTCTCTCTGTGTGTGTGTGTGTGTGTGTGTGTGTGTGTGTGTGTGAGGAGGCTGGAGCAGTGGGGATGGGGGCGAAGTGTGCGATGTGCTGGGAGGGTGGAGGGTAGAGGGTGTTCAAATGGGGAGAGGAAAGAGAGAGTGGAAACAAGAAAAATGAGAGAGAGAGAAGATGGTGAGGGAGGGAAAGAGCGAGACAGAGATGGAGGGTGAGAGAGAGGGAGAAAGAGACAGACAGACGGACGGACGGACAGACAGACAGACACATAAACAAGCCAGTGGTTCCCATGGCAATCAGTCGCACACCTTCTCAAAAGACAATGGCGACTGTAATTAGAGACGACGACGAACAACAACAACAATCCTATCTATTTCTGATCACCAACAGTCGCGGTGACTAATTCAAAGACCCCCCACCCACCCCCCAGTGCCCCACAACCCCCCACCCCAGAACCACCCAGGATGCCTCAAAGCTGACCGCTCAAACACTTGGAGTGAAGCGCTGTGGCAGACGCCAGGAACAAAGCGGGGATTTGAAAGCGGGCAAGGTGCCATCAGCTTTGGATGGCACCCATCAAGAGGCCCTCGTCCTCACACTTCCGACATGATCGCACACAAGATTGAGACCATCTTATTACTTCTTTTTTTTTTTTTTTTTTTTACGAGAGGCTTGCTTTAGTTGACATCAGAAGGCTTTTGCTCGCCTTTTTTAATATTCATTTATTGTATATATATATATATATATATATATATATATATATAAATCTCAGGAGTTCTTTCCTTGTCTGTCTCAGTCGTCTGTCTGTTTTGACTTGAATTAGATCTTGCCTGTCATCTGGTTTCACGATAGATCCAGCCACGCTGTGGATTTTAAATTGCATGAAATGCTTTGTCTGTCAATACCAAATCTAGATAAAACACAGTGGAAAATAAATCGTTATACTCATACCAATGATAATTTGTAAGTCTTCCGGATTAAATTAAGCCGTATTTCCGGATCATGAACAGTTTCTTTCGTTGAGACTCCAGATCAGAATAATTTCATAGGCTTTTCCTTGTTAGTTGCCTGAATGCTTGTTTGGGTTTAAAGACAGCATGACATCGTTTTTCTTCTTCGCGATTGCAGGAAAAGAAATGCATATTCTGGACAGAACACATATAAGTGTTTTTTTGCATATCAATATTCTGAAGTGGAATGAATACACACACACAAATATGAATCGACAGCACTCAGTTTCGTTAGTGTACACCAGTCTGGAGAAGACGGCAATATGTTGTTGGTCTGCCTGAGGTGATGGCAACGTCTTCTTTACCGCCAACATTAAGGGAAAAAAACAAATTTAAATAATCGAGATACGAAAACATAACATGGTTTAAACGGTATCATAACATCAATCCATCACGCTAAAAAAGAAAAAGAAAAAAGTCCAGTTAACAATTTTGGATGATAGTGGTCAGATGTGTTTTGGCCCAATGGGGAAAAAAACCTTGCTACAAAGTGTAACTTCTATGGTTCCATCCCGCACTAACAAATCTCGTAGAAGAATGGCATTTAAACATAAACAACGACTTATTTACTGGTTCTGTTTTTATTGATTTTGCTAAAGCTTTTGATACTATTGATCACAATCTTCTCTCAAAAAAATTACTCATGTATGGATTATCCCCTGAATCTGTCGAACTTGTATCTTCCTTTCTTAATAGTAGGAAACAAATTGTCTTCCAAGATTCTAAAGTATCCCCTCTTATGCCAATCAATTATGGAATTCCTCAGGGATCAGTGTTGGGGCCTGTTTTATTTTATATATATATAAATGACCTTCCACTTCTCGTTTCATCTTCTTGTGAACTTTTCGTTGATGACACAAGCCTCCATAAAAAAGACACAAATGTCGATGCCGTATGTACTTAGTTGCAGAGTGATATTGATAAACTCGTAAAATGGACCGAAATTAATCACATGGCAATTCACCCACACAAATCAAAATTTATGCTAGTGACAACCAGACAGAAACGCTAAAACATCAAATCTAGATTACTCGGACCAAAGGTACTTGGCAGTGAGCTTGGGGTAGTTAATTCTTACAAATTACTTGGTCTTACTATTGATAATAACCTGTCATGGTCTAATCATGTTTCTGCTTTATGTAAAAAGCTATCGAAAAAATTATATCAGCTCAACAGAATTAAACATTTCCTTGATCAACATACCCGCAAGTTATTTTTTCACGCATACATTCAACCTGACATCGATTATGCCTCAACATGCTGGGACTTAGCAAGCAAAAATTGCTTGAAACCACTCATAAGCATATACAGACGTTCTCTCAAGATTATTCTCCTCAAATCTTCTATCTATACTAACGACTACAAAGAACTAAACATCCTTCCTTTCCATCTCAAATGTATCTTTAATAAAGGTGTTTTTATGTACAAAATTAAAAAGAAATTAGCACCATCCTACCTTCAGAGGAAATTTCCTGAAAAAAGTGTTCGTGGCAAAAATACCATTTCTATCCCTCGTCTGAGAACAAACCTTTTCATGACATCTCTCATGTATTCTGGTGGTAAACTATGGAATGAAATTCCCGACTATCTGAAAAATAAATCCACCTTGGTATCATTCAAAAAAGAGTACCAAAAATATCTCATGAAACAATCATAAACAATTCTTATATACCGTGTTTTGTTTGAGCTTCTTGAGAGAGCTTCCACACAATAACATTTTTTTTCGTTGCTCTCTGACAATGTGAACAGGGAAAGGAGCTCAGAAGATTAGTGTATATCAGTCCGTGTATACATGCGTGCGTAAGCTGGTGCGTGCGTGCGTGCGTGCGTGCGTGTGTGTGTGTGTGTGTGTGTGTGTGTGTGTGTGTGTGTGTGTGTGTGACTGAGTTATATTCCATGCTATTTTCTATGTTTCGTGATTAACTCTTGTTGTAGTTGTTGTTACCGTCTACACCGAGTGTCCGTACCGATTTTCTTTTTTTTTTCTTTTTTTCTTTCTTTTTTTTTCCTTTTTCATCTTTTGTGCGTGTGAGTGGTGTGTGTGTTTGTGTGTGAGGGAGGGCATGGTGTAAAGAAGCTTCCAGCTTATCCAGTTACCCTCAATAAAACATTTGTTCATTGTTCATTGTTCATTGTTCTCTCCCTCTCTCTCATTTACACACACTCTCTCTGGTGTAAATAACGCAGCGTGTGTGTGTGTGTGTGTGTGTGTGTGTGTTGTTAAGAGGACTAAAGAGGAGGGGTGGGGTGGAGATGAGGCTGGGGGGCGGGGGGTGCGGGGGAGGGAGGGGGTTAGCACCAAGGACTGTGAACATTACATCCACTTTCACGTCACTACTGTCTCTCTCTCCGAGCCACAGTGGCCACGACAATCCCGCACAATGTGGATGAATGGGACACACCCGGTGCACGTCCACCACGGTCACACCACAGCACAGGAAACTGGCAGCCCTGTCTGGCCTGGAGTGGAAAGAAAGCGTTTTCCTTTTTTACCCCTCTTTCTTTCTTCCTGTTTTTTTTCTTTTCTTTTTTCTTTTCTATTTCTAATTTCTTCTTTCTTTTTCTTCTCCTCACATATCTTATTTCGATATATTCTTTGTTTAATAAAACGTTTTCTGTCATTAAATGGACTGACAGGGTGTTTGTTGTGCCTTATTCTTAACCCATTTCAGATTCATTCAATCAATCAATCAATCAATCTTCTTCTTCTTCTTCTTCTTCTTCTTCTTCTTCTTCTCCTCTCTCTCTCTGTAGTTCTGCTCCAGTTCCTGTTACATGGAGGTCATTTTGCATGTTAGCTCAGCCTTTTCTAGCAATCCCATACGTTTTCGTAAACTTCCGATTAGATGTAGGAATGCTAGATGAAAGTGTGATCTTGTAAGATGAAGCTGTGAGTGGAAGTGTGGATGGTGTTAATCACGAGTCATTGGTACGATCGAGGAATATTGTCTTCTGTTGTGTCTGTTTTTTTGTTTATTTACAGTTTTACATTTGCAGTATTTTGGCCATTTCACCAAGCTGAGCTGACTGGAGGACACGAGAATTAACAGACTGTGTCAGTCTGCCTGTTTCGTGGTTATTTTATTTTATTTTATTTTCTAAAAATCTTTGGTATAGCTCTCCCAAATCCTTATTGACAACCAGTCCACTTGCTAATGGCTTTGAAAATAAAGTTTAAAAGTAGAAGACATCTCCTTCTGTCAATGTCCGTCTGTCTCAGAGACAGAGACAGAGACAGAGAGAGAGAGAAAGAGAGAGTGGGGGGAGGGAGGGGAGAGAGAGAGAGGGGGGGGGGGAGGGGAGAGAGAGAGGGGGGAGGGAGGGGAGAGAGAGAGAGTGGGGGGAGGGGAGAGAGAGAGGGGGAGGGAGGGGAGAGAGAGAGAGAGGGGGGAGGGAGGGGAGAGAGAGAGTGGGGGGAGGGAGGGGAGAGAGAGAGAGAGGGGGAGGGGAGAGAGAGAGGGGGGAGGGAGGGGAGAGAGAGAGAGGGGGGGGAGGGGAGAGAGAGAGGGGGGGAGGGAGGGGAGAGAGAGGGGGGGGGAGGGGAGAGAGAGAGAGGGGGGGGAGGGGAGAGAGAGAGGGGGGAGGGAGGGGAGAGAGAGAGAGGACAAACGCAAGAATCAGACGACTGGAACCAAGTCAGACGGACATCTCTGTGTTCATTTTGCACAGTGATGTGGCTGTGTCCATTGGCAGCCTGTGTTTCTGTCAGAATGATGATACCCATCTCCCCTCTAACCCACCTACCCTACACCCCCACGCCCCCTCCCCACACACTCCCCCACTTGCTGGTCAAGCCCTCCAGCCATTAGCATCCTTCAGAAAGCTCTGTTATCAGTTTCACTGCGTTTTAAAATGACATTGTCGAAAAATGTAATAGTTTCGCAGTGCGAATATGGATCATATTGAGAGGTCAATTGAGAGGTCAGTTTGAAATCGTATCATCTTAATAAATTGCTGTTGAACTCTCTCTCTCTCTCTTAAAGTGTTCAGTGTTCTCTCTCTCTCTCTCTCTCTCTCTCTCTGTGTGTGTGTGTGTGTGTGTGTGTGCGCGCGCGCATGCATGCGTGCGTGCGTGCGTGTGCTAGTGTGACTTTCAAAGGGCGTGTCAGTGTCGCCCTGTTCGCCCTGATGAAGTCTAAGCCGTCTGTCACACGGTCAAAGACAACAGAAGTCGTGCACTGTTGTACCGCTGACGCTGAAAGGGAGAAGGTAGGATAATTTCCCTCCGGAACTATCGTCCCTGTTAACAAGGATGGAACAGGACCGGAGAGAAATTATCCTGCATGGCTGTGACGTATGACTTCGGGTTGACCATCCCATTCCTGTTTTCTTGAGTGAGTAGTGTAGGCTGGGAGGTGGTGGGGGTGGGGTGGGGTGAAAGCTGGTAGTGTGAGCTGGTTTGTATTTACACGTGTTTTTCCTTGAATGTGCAGCACGTCAAGTCAGGCACACACACACACACACACACACACACACACACACACACACAGGGGATGGCAAAGGCTTCTATTTATATCAAAGCCTCTTAAAAGTAGCGATATTACGTAATAACGTTTTTGGCATATATTTTTTTTGTCGATATAAGCACAGCACACTTTATTTACACAGCTTGCCTTTCAGTAATGCTGTTTTCCAATACGATTTCATCTGATCATGTTGATATGATTGTTACATTATGCCACGAAGATGCCAGTTCCTCAGGGAGATTTCTAAAGCAAACAAACAAATGGAAAAATGTTTTTGAATGTTCTATTTTATTTCAGTACTGCATTTTACAGATTTGGCAGGTACGTAATGGAGTGCGGAAACCAACCAAACAAAACAAAAACAATAGATGGATAGATACATAGTTAAAGGGAAACAACAACAACAACAAACAAACAAAAATGAGCGTACTTAGACATTACACCAAATGTGCTGAATCACACTTTGTTTTTGTTTTTATTTAATTTAGCCGATTTGTTCTCGTGCAGGTAGTCGTTCTTTACTGAGTGAAAGACAGAACGGTGGTAAACGATGTGGTCATTACCTTGGGGTTGATTTCCCCCAGGGCCCGCTGTCCCTTGTCAACAATAAAAGAGTGTTGCAGAGTGTGGGTCAGAATGCAGAGAGCTAGAGATCACTGAGCTAAAACTAGGTAGATAGCACACGCCTTCTTTGAGCCCCTTTGCTAACTGAAGCCAGCGGAAGTGTTCAATCAGCCATTTTGCTACTCGTGAAAGTATGGCGCGAAATGAGTTTGCGCTACGTGTCAGTGCGCTGTTTTCCGGTAATAAGTTTAGTAAATAAACCATCGGCAGATATCAATCTAAACACAACATTTGGCATGTCGTGGGTGCAAGCATAACACGATTTCACCAAAGATACACGGTCATAGTTCAGAAACTACCACCAGTTAGCAGACAACTTCTCAACGGATTGATAGCCGGATACGAGGGTCAGAATGGCGTCCAGTTAGCTTCAGATTTCCTGGCCAATGAGCTATCCATCTATTTTAAGTTAGTGGCTAGAGATACATTGTCCACTCTGGCTTGACACGTGACAGGAAGTCTCCCTATTCTGTCGCCGTCCTCTTGGGGCTGTTGAAAACTATCTCTGCAACATTGCACATGTATAGTGAGGCTATCTCTGCAACATTGCACATGTATAGTGAGGCTATCTCTGCAACATTGCACATGTATAGTGAGGCTATCTCTGCAACATTGCACATGTATAGTGAGGCTATCTATGCAACCCCTGTCTTAAACCAAAGCAAAGCAAATCAAAGCAAGAAGAAGAAAAAAGCACACATATTTAAGTATTGTTCTGTTCAATTCTAGTGAACTAATGTTGTATTGTGTTGTGCTGAATTGTATTGTGCTGTATTGTATTGTATTGTATTGTATTGTATTGTATTGTGTCGCGTTCCTCTTAAGCTGTGTGAAATTTTGGACGCCAGAAAACAATATATCCGTTATTGATAATAAGGGGGCAGAATGTTTAAGACGCTCATCTGCCAGATCGGTGTCCGTGAGGGACTGGGTTCGAATCCGGGTCTCGCCCTTTCTCCCAAAATCGACAGGGAAGGGAAATCGAATCGAACGTAGAGTCATTCGAATGAGACGGTAAACCGATGTCTGGCATGCAGCACGCACTTGGCTCGCTGAGAAAGAACCCATGGCAACAAAAGTGTTGTCCTCTGACAAAATTCTTTAGAAGAAATCCGCTGTGATAGGTATACCTGTATGCATGCACTCAGAGCCTGACTAGCCCGTTGGGCTATGCTGCTGTTAGGCCTTGTAGATGTGGTGTAACGTATATGAATTGGTCCAAATGGAGTGATTCCTCCTTGATTAACTGAAACTGGTCAATGTGAACCCAAACTCTTGCCCCAAACAAACGCTGAAACTGGTCAATGTGAACCCAAACTCTTGCCCCAAACAAATGCTGAAACTGGTCAATGTGAACCCAAACTCTTTACCCCAAACAAATGCTGAAACTGGTCAATGTGAACCCAAACTCTTGCCCCAAACAAATGCTGAAACTGGTCAATGTGAACCCAAACTCTTGCCCTAAACAAATGCTGAAACTGGTCAATGTGAACCCAAACTCTTGCCCCAAACAAATGCTGAAACTGGTCAATGTGAACCCAAACTCTTGCCCCAAACAAATGCTGAAACTGGTCAATGTGAACCCAAATTCTTTACCCCAAACAAATGCTGAAACTGGTCAATGTGAACCCAAACTCTTTACCCCAAACAAATGCTGAATGTGATCAACTGACTGCAATTAGAGCAGTTACTGTTTTCTTCCAATGTAAACAACAGTCTTGTTCATTAGCTCAGACATGCCTTTCTGTTTTTCCGCCTCTCTCTGTTCATCTCTCTCTCTCTCTCTCTCTCTCTCTCTCTCTCTCTCTCTCTCTCTCTCTCTCTCTCTGTGTGTGTGTGTGTGTGTGTGTGTGTGTGTGTGTGTGTGTGTGTGTGTGTGTGTGTGTGTGTGCTTAACTGGCCAAGGCAGCCAAGAATTTACATAAATACATCTCAGCAAGCCAAACCGTGGCATCAAACGAAATATAAAACTGTCTGTCTACCTGACTGACTGTCTACCTGCCTGCCTGTCTGTCTGTCTGTCTCTCTTCTCAAGGTTCATCGTATTATTCTTATTTTGACTGTGAAAACGGAATTACTTTACTAACTTGTGACCGGGATGCATGTACTGTATTGTGTGGTGACTTAAATAGTAGAGTTTCCAATATATCTCATTGTCAAAGCATTGGTGGTATTTTAGACTTCCAGGATGTTTATCATCCAGCTAGCTTTTATGGAATATCTGAATATTGAGTGTTAAATGATTATGGTAAACTGCTAATGAATCATGTGTTATGGCGACTGTCATAGTTGCTACACGTACATAACAGAGAGTGGAAGCAGCGTGAATGATTATTTTTTATTGTCGTGTGACCTACATGGAGCATTAAAAGAGCGGTGTGAGTTACGAGTGTCTGAGAGGATTGATTCTGACCACATGCCTGTGAAATTTACAATAAATTGTTAAGGTGACAATGTAAGCAAGAAGCAAAATAGTATGTTTACTGTATAAAAATTTGTTTGGAATGAGGACTGTTCTATCAATATAGCGATAATCTGTGTTCACAAGAATTTCTTGAAAAAAATGCTTTTGCACTTAGTTTAATACATACTGATATCAATCATGCATTAGATGTATTTAATACATGTACAAAGGATGCAGCAGATTGCATGAAGAAACAAGTACATTGTAGGAATGATTTTAAACTTCAAGACTGGTTTGATGCAGAATGTCGTGCTTCAAAAAGAAATGTGCGCGGATTACTCAGTAAATACCGATGAATATTACATAAGAATGATTGTGACCGTTTTAGTAGGACTAGAAGAGAATATAAATATTTGCTAAAAAGAAAGAGAAAGCAGTACAACAATGCATTGTTGGCAGAATTAATAACATCCAAAAAAGCCAGAAGGAGTTTTGGAACACAGTGCATAAGATTTCAATGAAAAGAAAACAACCACTTAATAACATTAGTATTGAAACATGGTATGATCACAACATCCTCGTTAATCGTCTTTCTCATTCATTTGGAGTTTCTGACACAACACTGAAATGGTTTTCATCTTATCTGTCCAATAGAACCCAGACTGTCGTTACTAACAAACACCTTTCTCAACCTTCTCTTCTGGAATTCGGAGTCCCCCAGGGATCAGTTTTGGGACCCGTGCTCTTCATTTTGTACACAAATCCACTTGGTACCATCACAGCTCAGCACAACGTCCAAAGTCAATCTTTTGCCGATGACACACAATTATATGACTCATGTACACCTGACCAGATCAATAACACCATCAACAACATTCAAGAATGCATTACTGACATCAAGCATTGGATGACCGTAAATAAACTAAAACAAAATGATGACAAGACTGAAGTCCTCCTGATTCACTCACAGAACAAACCATTACCTGACTCCGCTCCCTCCTCTATGTCTGTTGGTAACACAAACATTCAGTTCTCATCTGCTACAAGAAATCTAGGGGTAACTTTTTCTGACACTCTGTCCATGGAAAAACACGTGTCCAACATCTGTCGCTCTGCTTACCATGAACTCAGGAAAATTAGTAGCATTCGCCATATTCTCACTTCTGATGCAACCAAAACTTTCGTCTGTTCTCTCGTTCTGTCTAAATTTGATTACTGTAACTCCTTACTCTCTGCCATTCCCCAGTACCTCCTAGACAAACTTCAAAAGGTTCAAAATTCAGCAGCACGACTGATCTTCAGAGTCAGAAAACACGAACACGTACAGCCACTCCTCCAACAGCTTCACTGGCTCCCAATCTCTGCAAGAATACAACATAAAACATCCACTCTTTGCTTCAACTCTCTCACTGATCCCTACTTTCCTGTCTATCTTTCTGATCTCCTTCATGTCTATACCCCTGCCAGACAACTCCGCTCTTCTTCAGACAATAGAACCTTTACTGTCCCTCGAATCAAAACAAAGACTTATGGCAAGCGATCTTTTTCTCACTTTGCGACAACTGTTTGGAACCAGCTTCCACTCACAACTCGTTACTCTGAAACCCCCTCACAGTTTAAAACTGCCCTGAAGACACATCTGTTCAGACAGTCATACAATGTTGTATGAAATTGAAATGAAATAGAGGTGTGTGGTTGTGTTGTGTTGTGTGTGGGGGGGGAGGGTTGGGGGGGGGGGGGGGGGGGGGGGGGGGGGGGGGGGGGGGGGGGGGGGGGGGGGGGGGGGGGGGGGGGGGGGGGAGAGGTGGTGGCGGGTGTTTGCACGTCCACACGCGCGAGCTTGTGTCTGTGTGTTGCGGGTGTGCGGGTGGGTGAGTTGGTACATGTGTGTGTGTGTGTGTGTGTGTGTGTGTGTGTGTGTGTGCGCGCGCGCGTGCGCACGCGTGTGTGTGTTGTTGTGTTGTTGTTTTTTTAATGTATAAATATGTATGTGAGAGATTTTAACACGAACTGTTTTATGAAGTAATGTTGTAGTTTGTTTACTCAGTTGTCCATCTGTTGTGCTTTTGTTGTTGTTGATGAGTTGTGTGTGTGTGTGTGTGTGTGTGTGTGTGTGTGTGTGTGTGTGTGTGTGTGTATGTGTGTGTGTGTGTGTGTGTGTGTGTGTGTTTGTGCTAGTGTATGTGGACGTGGTGGAGGTGTGAGTTTTTTTTTTTTTTTATTTTTTTTTTTTTTTAACAATACGTACATTTTTTACATTTTCAGGTTTAATTTCTTAAATGTAATGATGTACATACGTTTTTACTTGAAATGTTTGATGAATATTGCTTTATCATGTGATGATGTAGCCTGTGTGTTTCAATTGTTTGTCATTCGTGTGTGTGTGTGTGTGTGTGTGTGTGTGAACATTTGTTTCATCTTTCTAGTTTTGATCTGTGTGTGTAATGCGGGGTGGTTTTTTTTTTTTTTTTTTTTTTTTTTTTTTTTAAATACCTGTTGCATTTCTTGATTTAATCAACTGACATGACCTATTTTAATTTTTCTCTCTCGCCTATATTTCAAATTATATGCATATGTGTGGGGATGTTTGAGTGAATGTTTTTTTTTTTTTAGTGCTATTGTAAAGCGCATAGAGCTTCAAGAATATGCGCTATAGCAAGAAGTCTGAATAAATAAATAAATATGAACATTTTAAGGCACTTCTAACGAAAGATATCCGTTCTAATGATACACTGCAATTGGGGAATGACGAAGAAGATGAAAACAGTACACATCGTCCAATTTCTAAGGAAGAGGTATTATTTGCTTTAAGAAAGTCAAAGAATCGTAAAGCTGCAGGGCCAGATGGCATTATTGGGGAACTTAAAAAATGCTTGTAAAGTAGAACCGATTTTGAACTTTTTGGTAACTTTTTTCAATTCTTTGTCTGGATAGAGGAGTTTATCCTGATGAATGGGCTGAATCCATCGTCCTGCCTTTTTACAAAAAAGTGTCGTGAATAAGCCGAACAATTATAGAGGTATTTCTTTGTGTGATACCAGCAGTAAGATATACAATACGATCAGTAACCATAGACAACAGGAATGGGTTGAATAAAATAATCTTACAGGAGAATATCAAGCAGGGTTTAAATTAAATGTAATTATTCTACTATAGATCATATATTTACTTTGATGGCTTTTGTACAGAAACAGTTTTATCTCAATCGTAAATTATATGTTGCCTTTATAGATTTTGAAAAATCCTTTGATTCCATTAACAGAGCTATCCTTTTGCCTATTCTCTTGAAAGCAGGTGTTAATGGAGAGCTACTTAGATATGTGATGAGTATGTATGAATGTGTGAAAGCAAAGGTGAGATGTGGAGGCAACATGACTGCTTACATACAGTGTACTACTGGTGTGAAGCGAGGAGACGTATGTAGCCCTGTTTTGTTCTCTCTGTTCATAAACGAATTGACCTCTGAAGTTCTTAAACATGGAAAGCATGGTGCACAGTTTATTGGTGACTTCTTAGGAATATTTATTCTTCTTTTGGCTGATGATATTGTTTTAATGTCTGTCTCAAACAATTATAGGATTGCAAACACAGTTGAATAATCTATATCGAGACATTCACTTCAGTTAAAAGCCAATATGTTAAAGAATAATATAATTGTGTTTAGAAAAGGGGGGTATTTAGGGATCAGAGAAAAATGGACTTACAATGGAATACTTATACCAGTTGTGAATGTTTATAAATAATTAGGAATTTATTTTTCATCAAAACTTAGTTTTACTGTTGTATGTAAAGACATTGCAAGCAGAGCGAAATATGCGCTTTTCTGTATCATGCAAAAATTACCCAGTTTAGAAAATCAATCTTTTGAATTGTTTATGAAGTTACTTGACTGCCAGATTCAACCCATTACACAATACAGGCTTAAAATTTGGGGTCTTTACGAATCGGTAATTCACTGTGAAAAGTTCATTTATTAGCTTGAAAGAAATTTCTTGGGGTGACTATGAAAACACGTAATGATTTCATCTATGCTGAAACTAATCGATATCCTATATAATTATTTGAATTCGATTATCAGATGTATTTCTTACTGGTTGAAAATAATGCGAATGGAAAACGTAAGACTGGCAAGGAAAGCCTACAACATGTCGCATGATTTGGATAATACAGTTAGGACTAACTGTGAGTCAAAGGTGAGAATAAAAATGCATGATTTAGGCTTTGCTTATAATACGTGTGGCTTAATCAAGGAGCAGAGGATATAAACGGATTTCTGCGTACAATTCGCTCGAGACTGATCGACTGTCGTTAGCAGAAATGGTCGAGCTATATCCAAGATAATAATCGTTTTGATTTTTATAGACAGATTAACTTGAGACATACGGTACCAGTTTATTTGGCTATGAATATGGATAGACATTTAAAATGTATCATGGCAAAGTTTAGATTTAGAATTTCTGATTTGTTTACGCATTACAGCCAACATAAAGATAGCAACCCTATTTGCCCTTTATGTAAAAGTGCGACGGAGAGTGAACTCCACATTGTACTTTGTTGTCCTGTGTCAAGTGGTCTTAGAAATCAGCTGATACCTTCAGAATATCATAGGCAGCCCTCCTTGTTTAGACTATATTTGCTCATGTCATCCACGAAGGAACACGTTAACAGACAGCTCGCAATCTACTTGTATAAAGCCTTAAAGATTAGGAATACAATATGCACTTGAGTGTGTGCTATTTTTCCTCTTTATTGTTATTCTGTGTGAATAAGACTAAATGCAGATAATTATTGTTTTTCTCCTTTTCAGGTTACAACTGTGTTATATTACATGTCTGAATATAAATTATTACCTCTGTAATGTTTGTTTACACCACCCCTTCATGAGGGACCATAGCCTATATTGAATAAAGCATCCGTATCCGTATCTCTCTCTCTCTCTCTCTCTCTCTCTCTCCTCTGGCGGTCTCTGTCTCCCTCTGTCAGTCTCATCTTCTTTCATCATCCACACTAAGGAAAGAACTGAAAACTTTTTTTTTCTCAGGGACTGATAATTTAGGCGTGGCTTGTTCTTTAAATCTCAGCCAGTGTCAGAGAGAGAGGGGGGGGGGACTTTTCTGTCATCTTCAGGAAGAAAAGAGAAGTGTCAAAGAATGGGATTGTAACTCACCTGTTAACTTCATTTGAGAGAGAGAGAGAGAGAGAGAGAGAGAGAGAGAGAGAGAGAGAGAGTTTTCTGTCCACTTTAATGAGAAAGGAGAAGTGTCAAAGAATGGGATTTTAACTTTCCCGCTAACTTCATTTCAAACAGAGAAACAAAACGTGGGGTGTTAAAAGCAGGGATTGGTGAACTTGGTGACGAGGGGCGGGTGAGTAAGGGTAGGAGGCTATAATGTTGATTGATGGTGGTGGTAGTTGGTGATGGCGGTGGGGGACGGGGGTTGGGGATGGTGGGGGAGGGGGGGAGGGTTACACATGGTATTCTTCCAGCAGTGGTCCGCAGAAAGATGGAGAAGGCGCTCTCTCTTCTTTTCTCCCCCTCCCACACCACTCCTCCCCGAGGCGGACAAGTAAATCGCCTCTTCGGCACGCTGTGACAACTTGACAACTGAAAACCCTCTTCTGGCATAGCACTGGTTTCCTGACATTGTCGTTTTCGTAGACAGGGGAGGGAGGGGCGGGTGAGCTGCGGGTTGTGTGGAGATGGGGGTGGGGTGGGGGGCTGGGGGGAGGAAGAAGGGATAGAGGTTGAATGAAAAAGTGGAGTAATCGATGGAGAAAAAAAAAGGTTGAGGTGGAGAAAGAGGCCGACAGTGAGAGAGAGAGAGAGATACAGACAGACAGACAGAGACAGAGAGACAGACATACAGACAGAGACAGATAAAGAGAGACAGACAGACAGACAGAGATAGAGAGACATACATACAGACAGAGACAGATAAAGAGAGACAGACAGAGAGAGAGAGAGACAGACAGACAGACAGACAGACACAGAGAGACAGACATACAGACAGAGACAGATAGAGAGAGAGAGAGAGAGAGAGAGAGAGAGAGAGAGAGACAGAGACAGACAGACAGACAGACAGACAGAGACAGAAGAGACAGACACACAGAGAGACAGAGAGTCATCCAGTGTCGAGACTTGACGCTGTTGTCGCCAGCCCTCCTTCCCTGTCTTCCAGGTGCCATCTTCCCCAGGACAGGTCGTGCAGCGAACAGAAAAATACTGTGGAATATGTCTGTCTTGCCTCTCGCACTGAACCTTTTCAATGGAAATGAAATTAGATTTGAAAACGAAAGAAAAAGCTTTGTGGAGTAACAGTGCAAGGAGATAGTCATGAATCGTGAAAGTCCACCCCAATCCTTTGCCTTCTTCCAGTAGTACTTCAGACTGTAATTCCATCACACAAATAATAGTAATGATAAGATTACCGCTACTACTACTAATAATGATGTTAATAATAACTGTCATTATAAGAATAATAACAACAACAACAATGATAAAAGAAGATAACTCATTGCTTTATCGTATCTCGTGTTTGCTCGGTACCCTTTCCAAGTACAACCTTCAACTAGAACCCATGAATTACAAATTACATACCATGAATATGTGAAACACACAGCGGAAACAAGCGTACAGTTGATAATAAAGCTAACTCATGAAACAGCTGGCCAACCATGATGACACTAACTAAAGTAATATTGCTGATATAAAAAAAATTGTTATTTTAATACGTACAAGTATGTAGTGATAAAAAAAAGCACCGCCCCTCCGCAACCCCCACCCCCACCCTCCCCACCCCCCCGCACCACCCAACCCCCTCCCCCCAAAAAAAGAAAAAAAAAAAGAAGAGAGAGATAGAGGAAATAAGAAAAAAGTGTCAAAAACAACGACAAAAAGAAAGAAAGAAAAAAGAAGAAAAATACAACCAATTTTCATTGCCAAGCAGTTTCATCAGCCCCTTTCTTTGTTCCTTTGTTTTTCTGGTGGTCCGTCCCTGCCATGTTTGTTTTCCCTGCTTCGCTTTCTCCGTTACGTCAAGACGCAGGTGTGCACAACACCGTCATTAATCAATCAAAGTATGATTAATCAATTAATGCTCAGAAAATTTGGTTCTACCCTTCCCTCACTTCCCCAGTACTTCCTCCCCCCTGACCCATCTCTCTCTGTCTTCCTCCCCACTGACCCATCTCTCTGTGTCTTCCTCCCCACTGACCCATCTCTCTGTGTCTTCCTCCCCACTGACCCATCTCTCTCCGTCTTCCTCTCCACCATCTCTCTCCGTCTTCCTCCCCACCATCTCTCTCCGTCTTCCTCCCCACTGACCCATCTCTCTCCGTCTTCCTCCCCACTGACCCATCTCTCTCCGTCTTCCTCCCCACTGACCCATCTCTCTCCGTCTTCCTCCCCACTGACCCATCTCTCTCCGTCTTCCTCCCCACTGACCCATCTCTCTCCGTCTTCCTCCCCACTAACCCATCTCTCTGTGTCTTCCTCCCCACTGACCCATCTCTCTCCGTCTTCCTCCCCACTGACCCATCTCTCTCCGTCTTCCTCCCCACTGACCCATCTCTCTCTGTCTTCCTCCCCACTGACCCATCTCTCTGTGTCTTCCTCCCCACTAACCCATCTCTCTCTGTCTTCCTCCCCACTGACCAATCTCTCTCTGTCTTCCTCCCCACTGACTCATCTCTCTCCGTCTTCCTCTCCACTGACCCATCTCTCTCCGTCTTCCTTCCCACTGACCCATCTCTCTCCGTCTTCCTCCCCACTGACCCATCTCTCTCATCTCTCTCCGTCTTCCTCTCCACTGACCCATCTCTCTCCGTCTTCCTCCCCACTGACCCATCTCTCTCCGTCTTCCTCCCAACCATCTCTCTCCGTCTCCCCCCCCCCCCACTCTCGCCTCTAGCAGCAGAAACAAAGATTTCTGTAGTTGCACGTGTTCGTTTTCTGCAACAGATGAGACACTGATTATCGGGTTAATTGACAGTAATGATTTTTTATATTTCTTATTTTTATTTTTTTATATAGATGACTCATCTTCAAAACTGTAATATTTCGATAATGTTGTCCTTCTCTGGAATTCAGGGATTCTATTATTGTTACTGCTGCTGCTGCTGCTGCTGCTGCTACTACTGTTACTATACTGTTGTTGTTTTTGCCGCTGCCACTGCTGCCACTACTTGCTGCTGCTACTGATACTACTGTTGCTGGTGGTGGTGGTGGTGGTGGTGGTGGAATGCTGTTACTGCTGCTGCTGTTGCTGTAGCTGCTGCTGGTGGTGGTGGTGGTGGTGATGGTGGTGGTGGTGATGGTGGTGGTGATGCTGCTGCTGTAGCTGGTGGTGGTGGTGGTGGTGGGTGTGATGGTGGTGGTGGTGATGGTGGTGGTGATGCTGCTGCTGTAGCTGGTGGTGGTGGTGGTGGTGGTGGTGATGGTGGTGGTGGTGATGGTGGTTATGGTGGTGGTGGTGATGGTGGTGGTGATGCTGCTGCTGTAGCAGGTGGTGGTGGTGGTGGTGGTGGAATGCTGTTACTGCTGCTTCTCAGTGCTACTACTGTTGTCAGTTGCCGCCGCCGCCTCTCAGTGCTGCTGTTATTGCTGTTACTAATGCTATAAATGACCGGTGATGATGACCGCGACGATGGTGACGATTTTTATTTCGGCCTGAAAGATTTTAACAGTTTAAGGGCGAACTGGATCCATCCATCAAATATCCATCCATTCTTTATCATCATCATCACTGTCAGCATCATCATCATCATCATCATTTTTCTTCTTCTTCTTCTCCTCCTCCTCCTCCTTCTTCTTCTTCTTATTATTACTTTCATCGAAGCCAGATAACAACACGGTTCGGCCTTGAATCGAAAGACTCTCCTATCTTCTAGTCAATCTCAGACTAAAAAACAAGCAATCAACCAAACTAATGACCAAAACAATACGCGAACAAACACATCCCTCGATATCATATACAGTCAGTCCTGTCATTACGGCCTGACCTTTTGTTTTCTTAGATAAATGGTTGCACCTGTCATCTTGTATTTCCTTAATCGTAGTTGTTCGTCGCCTATGATTTGTCTCGTGGTATTTAATTTTCTGACTGAATTCATTTTTATTTTGACTCTCTCTCTCTCTCTCTCTCTCTCTCTCTCTCTCTACACACACACACACACACACACACATAATTATATATATATATATATATATATATATATATATATATATATATATATATATATATATATATATATATAATCATCCCATCCTGTTTGCGTTTTTCCAGGCAAGCCTGTCCAGAAATAATCGCAGGGTAGACAATGCCGCCGACTGATTGGCAAAATGAGTTACCCTCCCCTCTCCTGGAACTGTGACAGTGAAAGTATCAGTGATTCGCAGGTGTTGAGTCGTCGAGTGTGTGTGTGTGTGTGTGTGTGTGTGTGTGTGTGTGTGTGTGTGTGTTTGTGTGTGTGTGTGTGTGTGTGTGTGTGTGTGTGTGTGTGTGGAGAGAGAGAGAGAGAGAGAGAGAGTCAAAGTCAAAAACGTTTTAATTGTCAGGCCTCTGGCCCATAACAACAGGAGTCACAGCAAAATGTAGCATGCAACATGTGTTCATTTACATACCATTCAGGCATTTTTTTCCTCAAAGTTAGTGCTTTATAGATACGTATTGACAGTTTCAAGATTGTTTCAGAATTTTCACTAGCTAAGATTGAAGAAAGTCAAGACAATGATGGGCTTCTGAAGTATTTAAGCGATATTAATTCGTGTCTCAATTCCGTATATTTAGTCGGCGTACATACAAAAAGAAAGTGTATTTCATTTTCAATCGTGTTGGAGCAGAAAGGACAGCAACTATCAGCATTATTCAAATTTGGCTTGTACTATAAATAACTATGTTTAATTGGAGACATACCCATTCTAAACTTAGCAAGGCGGCAATTTCGAAATATAAGTTAACATTCCCGAGCTGGTATTTTTAAGCTTTTGGAGTTATCATAGTATAGTTTGGTTGAAGCTTGCATACATTTGAAAGAAATCGTGACCTTTGAGTGCAGCATGCCATTCTTGAGTGGAAGAATCAATTAATCTCCGTTCAGTTGAATTCCGAAACTGAGCCAGAGAAATATTTTAACATTCCCCACACCTTGTGCTTCCCAAACAAAGCCAAATCCATGCATACATAAACTTTGCAGAGATAATAACATATAATAGGCTTTATTGTATATCTGTTTTCATTCATGCATACTATTCGAAGTCAAAGCTTAACGCATCTTACATAAGCATTGATAAAAAGTGGGTTTCTTCATGTTTCTCCATATATCAAGTGTCTAGGTCCGTTGGACTCACATCCAAAAAACGTTTTAGTGCTGATAAGTGAATTATTTCAATGTATTCTTATCAGCAGTTAAACCCCATATTTTAGACCCGTACATTAGTATTGGTTCTATCTAACGATCAAACACACACACACACACACACACACACACACACACACACACACACACACACAGAGAGAGAGAGAGAGAGAGAGAGAGAGAGAGAGGAGTTGTTATGAATAGTCACAAGCAATTGATTAAACTTTCGGATCAGTGTCAGTGATTCGCAGATGTTTCTTTTTCCGAGGCTGTCGTTTTGCTTCTTCTGCCTTTCTTGCTTCTTTACTTACTTGTATATCCTTCTTTCCGGTGCCCCCTTCCTTCCTTCCCTCTCAGTCTTTCTTTCTTCCTTTCACGGAGTCTCCTGCAGTTCCAGCTGCTTCTGAGGTGACGGTCACTCCTAATTCCGAATTCTTCATCGGGCCTCCTTCTTTCGCTCGCACTGAAAGTCTCGTTATTGATCTATAAATGTAGAAATTCAAGGTCAGTGGAGGATTTGCAGTATGTCTTTGTTTTGTTTTGTTTGTTTTCCTGGGCTTTCTCTTTGTTCTATTCTTTTTTCGTCAGTGGAGGATTTGCAGGATGTCTTTTTTTTAATTTTTAAAAACTTTTTGTTTCTTTTCCTGTGCTTTCTCTTTGTTCTATTCTTTGTTCTTCCTTTTTTTTTCATGTTTCCCTTGCTTTTTGTTCTTTTATTGTATTTTTTCTTGTTTTTCCCCCCTTCTTTCCCTTCATTTTTTCTTTTCTTTTGCCACGTGTTCTTTCCTTTCTTCTTCAAGTAGTAATGAACTGGGGTGTGTGTGTGTGTGTGTGTGGGGGGGGGGGGGGGGGGGGGTGGGGGGGCGGGGGGGAGGGTAGTTTTTATTGTTTGTTGTTTTGTTTTTTTAATGTAGCTATTCCTGTTACTTTTATCCTTTTCTTTTAGCCCTCTTAAAAAAAAGACAAGAAAGAACGGAAAGAAAGAAAGTATCGCTGTCATGGAACGATAAGACTTTCTTTGCGTTCTTTCCTTGTCCGTCCATATTTCAGTCTCTCTTTCCTTGTCCGTCCACATTTCAGTCTCTCTTTTCTTGTCCGTCCATATTTCAGTCTCTCTTTTCTTGTCCGTCCATATTTCAGTCTCTCTTTCCTTGTCCGTCCACATTTCAGTCTCTCTTTCCTTGTCCGTCCATATTTCAGTCTCTCTTTCCTTGTCCGTCCATATTTCAGTCTCTCTTTCCTTGTCCGTCCATATTTCAGTCTCTCTTTTCTCAGGACTAGTCAGTTCTCTTTCTTTCTTATTTTCGTTTGCTTCTTTCGTTTCATCATTCCTTTCTTCTTTTCTTCTTTTTAATTCTTTTGCTTTCTCCTTATTGTGTCTTCTGTCGTCGTCTGCGCTTTGTTCTTCTTGACACTCCAGCATTTTTATCCGGTCTTTCAATTTTCCAAACGCACCAGGGTTTTGATCCTCTGCAATTTATTTTTGCACCCAGCCCCTCCTCCGTACTTTTATCTGATATTTTCATTTCACGATCAATACTCACTTTTTCTTTCCCTCCCTGTCCCTCCTCCCCCCGCCACCCATATCCCCCCCTCCCCCATCCACCGCCCAAATCCCTCTCCACTGCCCAGCTTCCTCTCCCTTTCCCTCTCCCCGCCGGCACTGATTCAATGAGTGAAACTTTATTCTGTTTTTCGTCAAATTTGTATACTTAATTATTGTTTATTGCTTTCGCTTACAACACGTAGTTAGTTGGTATCAGTAATTGTCTGAACTTAGTCACGGAGGTTGTTTTGAATAATCATTAATCAGTTAATGATTAATAATTTTGATAAACAGTTGTCGAAGAGTTCAAGGGAAAGCACTCTTCTCTAGTTTGGAGTGGATTGCATAAATTGTTGTTTCCCTTCGTCTAAACCACATTCCCGTGCGGAAGGCCGTTAACAAATTAACGATTTACCGAAATTCTTCGTCGTCTTGTCCTCTGTCTCATTACGGACTGCTAGTTATGTCATTATGGTGATAACTGCGATGATACTTTCTTTATGCTTCCAGTCTGTGTGTGAAATAACAGCCGTTTTTTGTGTGGTAGGCTTTCCGTCATTTCACACGACTGTTAGGATTGAATACCCCAGCTTTCCCTTATATATACGGTTTTAACCCGGCTCAGGCTGTTGAGCCGAGCGAGGCTCCCGCTGACTGTTCATCTTCATGACAATGGTTATCAGAACATAATTATTGTTATGTAAATATGAATTTGAGAAGAATGAACGATAAAACGAGAAAACAAACATAATACTAAAATTTTAACACCATTAATAAAACATGATCAGAAATTCATAAAGATGGCAAACAAAAATTCAGTTCTTACATAGAGATTGAAATGGGAACGGCATGTGAAACAAGACTTTTTGTACACGCTTTATGTCGTGCTTTGAAAGAACGCAGATTCTGTCACCAGTGTGGCTCCGCGGCCAAAACAGAACAGAGTCTCTCTGTGGGCTTTTCCAAATCAGTACAATATACTGAGCAACACACTAGACGCCACGTTCTTGGCATCAGAGATCTTTTCCCATCCCTCTTGAGGCCAATCAGTGGCAGCCTCTGTGCGTGTGTGTATGTGTGTGTTTGTGTGTATGTGTGGGTCTGTGCTTTCAAGTTGAGTGCGTTGTGCATGCGCGAGAGTATAAGCCGGTGTACACAAGTGTCAGGAGAGTTCTGTGCACGTGTGTGTGTGTGTGTGTGTGTGTGAGGTGGGGGGGAGGTGGGGTACAGGATGTGGTATGTGAGTGTATGCATGCCTACACTGTGGGAGCAACAGGATATTGGAACGTATATATATATATATATATCAGTCTTTGTATATATGTGTGTGGGGTTGGGGGTGGGAGATATGGGCGTATGTGTGTGTGCTTGTACAAGTAAGTGTTCATCTCTGTGAGTGTGTGTGTGTGTGTGTGTGTGTGTTTGTGTGTGTGTGTGCGCGCGCGCCGTGGAAGCTGCGATACGTAGACTAGAAATGAGTGTGTGGAGGAGGGGGGTAGAGGAGGTGCAGGGTAATGTGTGTGTGTGTGTGTGTGTGTGTGTGTGTGTGTGTTGGAGCTCATGTACGTTTATATGTATTTGACTGTGCTTTCATATCTGTGAAACTGCATGTTTGGTGCATATCTGTTATGCATGTGTGGGTGTATGTGTGAATGTGTGTCTTCATGTTTTACATTTATTTGCTTATTTATCATCATTGTTGTCTTATTTATTTATTTATTTATTATTATTTTATTATTATTATTATTATTATTATTATTATTATTACTACTACTACTACTACTACTACTACTACTACTACTACTACCTTTTTCTATATTATAATTATCATTTATTAATTTATTTATTTATGTAAGCTTATCTATTATTTATTCACCCCCCACCCCACCCCCTTTTTTTTTCTCAAGGCCTGACTAAGCGCGTTGAGTTACGCTGCTGGGCAGGCATCTGCTTGGCAGATGTGCTGTAGCGTATATGGTTTTGTCCGAACGCAGTGACGCCTCCTTGAGCTACTGATACTGAAACTGAAACTGTGACTCAATGGGTGTCCGCCGGGAAACTGACGGCTCTCACTGATAGTCAAGCACTAGTTTTATACTGCGGGAACTGCAGTACAAGTATGATTACATGTAAAAAAAAAAAAAAAAAAAAAAAAAAGACAAAGATTCCCGATTGATCAGAACCACGGGCTTGAATGTTCCCTTTTAAAGTCCACAGACATAACACTGTTTTAACACAAAAAGACACACCGGCTGAATTGAAACCGACAACTGATGCCGGCCAACAGTGGAAACTGCGCATTTGTCGCCTCTATGACCTCAGTCTTGTTGCACAGGAGTGGAAATTAACGACGTGGAAGCTCCTGTTGATACGGTCATATTAGTTGTAGTGGCAGAAAAGAGAGGCTTGGGGCTCAGATGGTAGATGCTGAAAATTAATGCGACTTTGGATTATTTGTTCTCTGATGGTTGTTTAAATTTTGTTTGTTTTGTGTATGTAGATGAATTATCAAACCTCGCCTGGCCGGAAATAGCCTCTGCGGAATTGACATGCGCATTTAATCCCACGTGGTGGTGAAAGATGGCGATGCACGGTGTTGTCTCCTCGTTTTCACAGAATGGCGATTATTTAGCATATTCTGGTGGTGACGGTGTTGTAAAAATATGGGAGACTGCTACTGGAAATCCCATCGCAGATTTTACCCCGAATAAACAACTTACGACGACTTGTACATGCCTGCAATGGAGTCGAGGCCGCCACTTGAAATCGCCGTCTGTGAGTGAGACAACGTTTGATTTTAAGTTAAACATTATTTAATATGAAAAAGTGGTAAAACTCCAACTTGTGTCTTTTTTAATTCAATAATTTAAATGAGTGGAGAAGGGTTAACAAAGACAAAATAATGACAGATGATGAAAAGTAAGATTATTTAAAAGTTAACCGTTTTTGAGTGATTGAATAATGAAATTGGAGATTGTGGTCGCTGAAGAGGGAGAAGAACCACAGAAATCATGCAGTCACGCATAATATCCCCTCGACAAAAACATAACAACATAGATTTATAAAGTTAGTTGAGACTGAAACATCATCTGCGAGATAAACATGTTATATATAGAATACACTATCGCATACAAAGACTAACTAGTTTAAGCATAAAGGGTTTAAACTAAAGCATAAGCACAAGGTGTTGCTGAGTTTGGAAAAAGTATTTCCTATTGAAAATGAAATTTGCATGGTTTGTGTTTTTTTTGTTTTTTTGAGAAGTCTTCAGAATTAATGTTTTGAAGATTTTGTGAACCAAGCATGCAGAGAATAAAGACAGCAGTAGTGGTGATTTTTTTAATGTGGCTTTCCCACAAGATCTATTGCAGCCATGGCATACTTTCACTGAAAAGTAACATATATACTGCCGCTGTGCCAGGTTGGTTTTTTTTTTTTTTTGTTTTGTTTTGTTTTTAAGCAGGAACAGTGCTATTACATCAGGAGTTAGTTGATCCTATAGCTAGAATAGCTGTTTCATTAACAGTCACTGGGCTTAGACTGGGAGACCAAATCTTGAATGCCTATTCTGTCGATCTAGATATTTCTTCAACAGTTTCTAGTCATCAGTTGATTATTTTGAAAATTTGTCATCAATCAGCATGCTTGAAAACACCATTACATTGTGCATGCCTCTGATTTGTTTTTTTTTTTTTTTTTGGTGGGCAGTGTACTGTGTAGATTTCTTCATCTTCATTTTTTTTTTAAATCAAACTTTCAAAGTAGCTTGCATCTATAGATTCCAGATTGACACGATTATTGAGTAGGGTTGGGGTTAAATGATCAGGGACCAATGCTTTTAAAGCTTTTTAAGATTATCTGTAGCTGGTGAAACTGGCTCGTTTACGAAAAGTAAAACTCACTTTGTTATTGGCCAAACAGCAACATGCTCTTTGATTGGCTTAGAGAGCTCTCGAGGTTTTATGGCAGAGGTTCACCCAACTGTTGGTGGAATAGACAGTTTTTTTGTAGATGTGTGCCAACACTCCAGGTGAAAATTAACACACACATGCAATAATGCATGCATTTTCCAGATTATACATATCAGTCATGATAAATGCAAATGATGCATATTTAATCTTACTCTTGTGCAGTGAAGTGCTTAGACTTAGCTTGATCTCCGACTGAGGATATGCACGATATTATGTATGTCTTCTTCATTCGTAGGCGGCAATCTTTTTTTTTTAAATGTGCTTTATTTTACTGTTAGTAAATATTGACAAATGGATGTTTTGTGTCTTACAGCTGCACAGTCCACGGAAGAAGAAGAGGAGGAAGTCAGATGTGGAGGCAGCTGTGGGTGATCTTGGTCTGATTGCGATAGGAACAGCAGCTGGCTCCATTTTGTTGTACAGTTTTTCCAAGGGCCAGCTACATACACAGCTGGTAAGTTTTTAAATGTTGGTGTTGGTTAGTTTTCTTTCTTTTTTTTTTTCTCTCATTCTTTAAATCATTGGGGGAAAAATAAGAGTGAAAACACTTGCATTTAAAAATTGCAGTATGATTTATGTACAGCTTACCATGAGTAAAAGTACCAGTCAAACATACTGGTTAGAATGAAGCAGAAATGTAAAGTTAGTTGAGTAATAACTAATATATAAAGAAATTCTATGTGTCCAGGGCCTCCGTTAACACAGATATGTGCATCCCTGACTCTCTAAAATGAGAGAGGACGCACTACAGTTTTGGCTAGGGAGTCTGCGGGATGCACTATAAAATAAGCGTCAAATAACAGCGCTCGTTTCTCGTTTCACTAGTTTTCGGTCGGCATCTTCTCTTCGCAAAATCAGCGACTGCTGCAAAGTTCATTACTTTTGTCTTATCTCCCTTTACAGAAAACTGTTGCCCATTTCTGGTACGCTCAAAACGAGGCTTGTCAAGTATTCTGTTACACAGTTTGAAATCAGAATGCCTTTGCTTTTGTGGCTTGACGCTCCAAAATGCAAACAAGATGAAAAGGCTGATTCTGAATCAGCTGACGTCAATCAGTCAGCTTCAAAAGGGGAAGGATCACCGAAAAAGAAAAGCCAAGCCGCACTTGTCAACGTTCATGGGAGTAAGAATTCAGATGGTTGCAGTACAACGAAGACGCATATGTAACGAAGTGCAGAACTTTTGTCAAATTTGCTACCTAAGGTTATTGAGCAACTCCCGGGAAATAAATGTATTTGTGACAGGATCGACAAACTTTCAAAAATCGTTCTTGTATGGTTTTTCGTTTTTCAGTGGTTCACTACTCTCAATCTTTCTCTCAAACTCATTATGTGCATCTGTCTGTCTGTCTGTGTGTAAGGGGGTGAATGGTGTGTGCGTCTGTATGTGTATGTGTGTGTGTATACATATATGTATGTGTGTATATATATATATATATATATATATATATATATATATATATATATATATATATATCTTTCTCTCTCACTCTGGTGTGTGTGTGCATGTGTATCTACTATCTCTCTTTCTGTCTGTGTGTGTGTGCATGTGTCTCTCTCTCTTTCTGAGTTCAGAGAGTGTTTGTGAGTTTGTGCAGCTGCGAGTGTGTTTATCTCTTTCACTCATTCAGTTTGTGTGTGTGATGTGAACTGATTGAAAGGCAGTGTGTGGTGTGTTCGGATGAAAGGATGGTTTCTTGACCTGCGACTGATCGGACTCTATAGAACCACATGAGGACTCCCTGAAACACCCGAGTGGGAATCCTGTGGACTCTCTAAGCAAACCAACTGTAGGAAGCCCTGGACTGTCCACCTCGTGATGTAGTATGAGTACTTTCAGTTTCACCCGTACTTTAAGTTACAATGCGAGTGGACTATGGACACCAATTTTTGTTGTTGTAAGTTTATTATTCATGTTCATTTGAAAGTGAAACTCAGAAATGTTTGTTTGTGTTTGGATTAATTTACATTTGTGAACAAGATGATCAGACCTAAACTTTTGTTGGGAAAAGAAAATACATGATAGGTAATTTTTGTAGATCTCAAATGCAGTAGATTATTTCAAATGATAACGCCATTTTGTATCACACTCAGTTTCAATAATCTACATGCTATAATATTCCTTGGGAACATTTGATGAATTAATACTTCTTTTTCATTTTTTTCTTTGTAATTTTATTCAAAAATATCATTTTCAAACAAACACCATTTTGAAATCAAACATCAAAGACAAACCAACAACATAAAAAAAACCCCAAAAAACCAAACAACCCCCACCCCACCCCCCAAAAAACACACACATACAATGCCACTGTGTGTACACAACTGTGAGAAGTTAAGTGGAATTTGGGGAATGTCGAAGTTTTCTTTTGAAGAGGGGTATTTATTCCCCTACTGCCTTCCCCATAGCCCATTCTCACACATTTCTCTGTGTGTTTTCATATAGGTGGGACACTTCTTTTTCAGATTTTAATCTTTCACAAATGTGTGTGTGTCTGGGTTTGTGAACACTCTAGTGTGAGTTATGTAATTCATGTGTACCTCTGTTTCACTTGTTCTTCCTCCATTAAACTTAAAGTCTTGTCATTACAGATGAAATAAAGTTTTTATTTGGGGTGTGGGGGGTATAATCAAATAATTGATAAAATCTTGTGTGGATACTGGAGGAAAAGGTTTATTCTCAATAGCCGCGGATGTGGACTTTGATTAAAAAATATTTCTGTACTACAACTCCTGCATATTGACAAGTGTTGATAATGATTGACAGGAAAAGGGGCACACAGATGAAGTCACAGACGTCTCTTGGCATCCAAACGGCACAACACTGTACAGTTGTTCTCTTGATGGACATGTAATCGAATGGGACGTGCCATCCTCACAAATTAAGCAGTAAGTAGTTATCAGGAAATTGTGGTGTTTTTTCTTTCATTATAGTGTCATTTAAAGCTACTCCAGAAAATGAATGCCTACATGGCAGGGTAAATAAGCCATACTTGTTCATCTGCTCAAGTGAAGTTGAAGCCCATGAATGTAAAAGATAACTGGAGTTGGCATCGAAGGTAGCCAGCCCATTTGTGACCAGTGACCACACCTGTCATCAGGTTCAAACTGGAGTGGAATAACTTTGTATTATTAAGTTGTACAGCATAGCAAAATACACCTGCAGATTTGTTTTTTGTCTGTACAAGAACTTGCGACTTTACTTACATGCATAGTACTTTTTGTGTCAGATCTGAACTGTGTTTTTATGCATTTGACGTTGATGTTTGTCATGTGCATGTTTGCCATATGCATGATGTATTAATCTTAGAGTCAAACTACATTTAATTTAAACATTGAGACATTTTTTGCTTATCATTGGAAGTAACCTGCATCTCTTATGGCCATTACAGCCAAAGAAAGGGTTGCTGTTGAAAAGATTCCAGACTGGACATAACTAGTTAAAATGCAGGATTAGACAGACATTAAAAAAAATGATTAAGGTTGAGTTTAGCACCTTGAATTGTGATTTAAAAAAAAAAAAGAAAAGAAAAGATTTTTCATTATTTTTTGTCTATACTATTTTCAGCTAAAATGATGATGCTTTGATAATTTTTCAGGAAATGGAAGGCTTCAAGTGGTGGTGTTCATTCCATAGGCCTGTGTGGGCCTAACCGTCTTCTTACAGCCGATAGAGGCATCAAGATGTGGGATTTGACATCACGGAAGATTATTCAGGTAGGACTGAAAACGGACTGTGCAGGGTTAGATTATTTATCTGTTAACTTTGAACTGGTAGGCAAACCTGAAATGGTTGTTAGATGTCCTGGATTAGCCTTTGTCTTCAGATGGACAGGGTCATTATGATTTATATCCATGTTACTGTTGTCAATATTTTCACATGTACTTAGACATGCTGTACACAAATACACACAGACACGCACACACAGTGCACATACACACATGTGCACAGCTATTTTGTCAGTGTGTGCACAAACATTCTGCACATGCCCACAAACACATTGACACACACAGTGATACACCCTTATATTTATTTTTAAATAATCTTCACAATCGCCTTTTTTTTTTTTTACACAGAAATTTACGGGTCATTCAACGGAAGTGTTCCGATTGATACCGGTGCTGCTGCAATCATCAGGCACTGATGATACGGAAGGGGAGACCACTGTTTGTTCTTATTTCCTGTCAGCTGCTGTCAATGACAGAGTCATCAACGCCTGGTGAGATGAGGTTTTCACATGCCACATTACTGTTATGGTTTTGATGTAGAACAAAATGCACATTTTCTGTTGTTGTTTCTATTGTTATATAAATTGTAAAATACAGTATATGTTTTTCCAGGTTTTGTGTGTGATGAGAAAAGGACATGGACATGCTGATCTTTCTCTCTTTCTTGAAAACATGCTCACACGAAAATTATTTTACACAGTTGATCTTTTCTGTCTCTGTCATCCGCACATGTAGAGAGGATGCTGTATGCATGCTGTCATAAACATGCATACACTTAAAAAAAAAAAGAAGATAATATTCTGTTCTGTTTGAAAGTGTACCTGACCTGAAAAGTTGAAATGTTCCTGCTGATGAAGATTCGATAATGTGATTCCATTGCATAGCGTATGCATATGAATATGAATACACTTGATTCCATTGCATAGCGTATGTGTATGAATATGAAGACACTTTAGTGCATAATTTGGTGTTTGCAGGCTCTGTCACCCGGATTCGTCAGAGAAGAATGCTATTACCACGTTTTCTTTGACAGAGGACCCTGCAGAACTCAACCTGCAGGTGACCAAAGATCAGGTAAGACTGATATTGCACACACATTGTTTGCAAAAGTTAGGTGTTGTGCAGTAGTGACATTTGAGGAGGGGAGGGTGATGAAGGGACAGCGTGGCAGTGATTTTGACAACCTTGCCAGTGGAGGGGTGAGGCGTAGGTGGACAAAGAATGGGGGTGGGGGGGGGGGGGGGGAAGGAAGATGGGCACGGCCATCCATGAAGGTTGCCCTCTTGGTCTAACAACAGACAGGCCTGGCTGGCTATCATGTTACACCAACGGGCGGGTGCCAGCAGTGAACTTTTCACTTTCCTCCAAGTCCAAAGAACCCGTCGCCACGCGAGCAGCAGCGTCAAAACTTCCCAATTTGTTGTCGTGGACCAGAAAACTCTGGTTGGCCAAAACACTTTTTTCTTTCCTCATAAGTCATACTAAAATCTATTTTTGCGTACTGGTGTATTCTAAGTCAAAATGATGTACAAATTACCCCAAAATGGTACTGGTAAACATGTCTGACATAGAAACAAACTCTGTTGTTGATTTTTGTTTATAAAGTAGAATGACATTTGAGTACGTTGCGACATGATTTTTTTTTAGTTGTGATGTGATGGACGGAAGATGAACTATGCTATATGAAAAATTACCATTGGCTCTCCAAAAATAGCAACCAATGGCAAATCACCTTTTAGAGCTGCATGATACCTCTCTTTTTCCAGTGACCACTTCTCACAGTCAGACTCAAAACATCGTCTGCTAGAGGAAGAGTGTCAGACGATCGGTATCGGGAGCGTGATGGATATTTTTTAAAACAAAACATGCCTGTCTTGAAAAATAAAACTTGCCTGGTCGAGCAAGTTCGGTAAGGGCAAGACTTGACTGACAGGATGATCTACTTGCCCCGGGCAGTCAGGCAACCATTAATGTCGAGCCCTGATTAGTGTGTATATGCATTAGTACACACCAGTATATTCATGAAGGCTTGTGTTTCTGTGTATATGTATAGAGAACTCAGCTATCACAATACAGTGCAGTGTGGCATCCTCCTGTCTTTGGCAGCCTGACAGTTGTGGTACTGTTGTGTGTTGTTTTAGACAGGAAGATCAAACGTCCAGACAGTAAAGTGGTGTGACCTCTGTTACCCTGCTCACCCTGCTCTGGTCGATACTGTGTTCACTTTATTGGCAAATTGAAAGTGTTCATTTCGTTTTTTTGGAGGAACTGAGAAAAGCTAAAGAGAAATGAGCACAATCTGATGTGTAATGAAAGCTACCATAGAATACAGTCTTCCAGTAAGTACAGTATCCAGTAGAAAAGAAATTACTCTGCCACATGCATGGTTTGTTTAATTTTGATTATGAAGTTGAAATGTTTTGATGTGATGGTGGAGACTGCCTGTCTTGACAGCCTGGCAGTGATGGTACTGTGTGGGTTGTATCCGACAGGAAGATCAATCGTCCAGACACAGAAGCAGTGTGGCCTTTGCTGTGTCCGTCTGCTCAAACTCTGGTCAACAGTTTTTTCGTTTCTCTTGGTATCAGAGACCTTGTGCAAGAACAGAATAATTTCTTGTTTCATTTAGAGGCAAACAGAAATTGAAGTACAGTGTACTATGTATCTAATTTTAGGTGACTGGGTGATAGTGTGAATGGTTGTTGATTTATATATGCTATTATTATTGTGCATTTCTGCAACCGGAGTTGTATCATGATTTACACAGTGGATTATTTGAATTTGTATATTCGCTTGCAGATGTACTCACACACTTGTACCCACACCACATGGCTTGTATGAACACTAATTGGAGGTCTTATAATAATTTATGTGCAAGCATTTGTTGGAGGATAATTTTTTTTAACAACACATGTATGTTGGAGAAACCCTGATGGAAAATAGTTATATATATATATATATTAAACATATGTACATTTAAGTATGTCTATATGAATGAGAACTGTGCTGTCAAAGCACAATGTAGGGTGGCATCCTCCTGTCTTTGGCAGCCTGACAGTTGTGGTACTGTTGTGTGTTGTTTTAGACAGGAAGATCAAACGTCCAGACAGTAAAGTGGTGTGACCTCTGTTACCCTGCTCACCCTGCTCTGGTCGATACTGTGTTCACTTTATTGGCAAATTGAAAGTGTTCATTTCTTTTTTTGGAGGAGCTGAGAAAAGCTAAAGAGAAATGAGCACAATCTGATGTGTAATGAAAGCTACCATAGAATACAGTCTTCCAGTCAGTACAGTATCCAATAGAAAAGAAATTACTCTGCCACATGCGTGGTTTGTTTAATTTTGATTATGAAGTTGAAATGTTTTGATGTGATGGTGGAGACTGCCTGTCTTGACAGCCTGGCAGTGATGGTACTGTGTGGGTTGTATCCGACAGGAAGATCAATCGTCCAGACACAGAAGCAGTGTGGCCTTTGCTGTGTCCGTCTGCTCAAACTCTGGTCAACAGTTTTTTCGTTTCTCTTGGTATCAGAGACCTTGTGCAAGAACAGAATAATTTCTTGTTTCATTTAGAGGCAAACAGAAATTGAAGTACAGTGTACTATGTATCTAATTTTAGGTGACTGAGTGATAGTGTGAATGGTTGTTGATTTATTTCTGCAACCTGAGTTGTATTATTATTTACACAGTAGATTATTTGAATTTATATATTCACTTGCAGATGTACTCACACACTTGTATCCACACCACATGGCTTGTATGAACACTAATTGGAGGTCTTATAATAATTTATGTGCAAGCATTTGTTGGAGGATAATTTTTTTTAGCAACAGGTGTATGTTGGAGAAACCCTGATGGAAAATATTTATATATATATATTAAACATATGTACATTTAAGTATGTCTATATGAATGAGAACTGTGCTGTCAAAGCACAGTGTAGGGTGGCATCCTCCTGTCTTTGGCAGCCTGACAGTTGTGGTACTGTTGTGTGTTGTTTTAGACAGGAAGATCAAACGTCCAGACAGTAAAGTGGTGTGACCTCTGTTACCCTGCTCACCCTGCTCTGGTCGATACTGTGTTCACTTTATTGGCCAGCTTTGGAAAGTGTTAATTTCTTTCTGTAATTACAGGAAACAGAAACAGCGACAGAGAAATGAACAAAAGCTCATGTGAACAAAATGTTCCTAACCTTTCTTACATTTGCCAGTTGTAACCTTAATTTTATACTTTGGTTTTGTGTGCACAGATACTGACATTGTCCATCCTGACAACCAAAGGCAAAGTGTTGGTGTTTGAACATACGCTGAATGGGTCAGTATATTTTTGGTGTTATCTATTACTCTTGTTCACATAGATATATCCTGTGTCATGTGATAGTGTATATGTATGTGTGTGCGTGTTGATGTGTGTGTCCCAGTGGTATGCTTGTACATGTGGTGGTACCTGGTATATACTTCTGCGTAATTATTACGTGTGAGGATTCTTTAGTGGAAATACTTTAAATTCTTTTCAGTGACTCTGTGTCTTACATGCATCAAACCTTACACAACAAACTTGTGTTTTGTTTCAACTACTGAGAGCTGAAGAAAAGATTCTCACCTCCTTACGGCAGAGTGTGTGTGTCTGTAGGAAGCTGAAGAAACCACTGAAGCCGAAGACAGTGGTGCATGCTGCCACAGCAGGGAGCCGGGAGGAGGTGTCAGCGCCTGTGCCCATCTTGGCTGCTGAGCCCAGGGTGGCCTCCGCAGACAGCGCCAGTCTCCTGGTGGCTCACGGCTCTATGCTGAGACCTAGGTTTGAATCTGTGGTAAGTCTGGACTTTTCGCTCAAACATAATCAGTATCAGAGCACCACAAACAGTAAGGGAGAGCTTTAAAAAGGGTTGGTTTTTTTTCAATATATATTTAGATAATCTACTTCTTGGAGGCTATCGGCTGTGGCTACTTTCGTTTTCTCCACATAGGTGGGTAGTTAACAAATTCTTCCTTTTTGTGTCAGAATCTTTCTGTGATGATCTGGTGTGAGAATTTGTCATGTATGATACCGCAGGTAGTGTAAAGAGAGAAATGAATGCTAACTAGTAAACTGACCTGGAGCAAGAAGTTTTTATTATTTCTTTGCTCTGATTATCATGTTGAAGTTAAGAGGATGGCAGAAGAGGGATTGCAGAAACAGTGAAAAATTCTTTATCAGCCTGGACATGATGTGGCCAAAGACTTTAGCAGTGATGTTTGATTAGTCAATAATAGACATGTCTTCTTTGGTTTATTGTGCATTTCTGACACTGAAAAAGGCAGATGTCTGTTCATGTAGCTATATCAATCATGATATCTCTTAATTGTCAGTCTTTCATCAATAATGGCATTGTTCAGGATAAAGAATCTGGCAGTAAGATTGAAGCATTGCATTTGTACAGAATGAAAACTTTTCTCTTTGGAACCTACCTTCTCACTGAAATTGAATTAGTAACAGGTTCAAGGAGGAATACAGACTTCGAAGAAAAAACTAAGTTCCTTTATTGGGGAAAAGGGAAAATGAAAAATGTATTTTTAAGTAATAACTATGTATTTCAGTCTTTGAGACAGACTTTGAATAAAAACTGAGGTCATATATTGAAAAAGAAAAGCATTGGAGTTGTAATAACTGTTTGTGTCTGTTTCAGTCTTTGAGACCGACCCAGCCAGAGACTGTGCTGGTAGTTTCAAATCCAGAGAAAAAGGCACTGAAAACAGACTTCTCACAAGTGAGTGGACAGCCTACAGGAAATTGTGCCAAGCAGACCTGAATTCTGTGTCTGTGCTGTGATTGTTGGCTTGTCGTACAGGTTGTTGTGAATGATGTGTGTTTGAGCCGACACAAAAATTTCCACCTGTGAGGGATTGATAAAGTGAAACTGCATTGTATTAGAAATGGCGCCTGTTTTCAAGGGCTACGCTGCAGGTATCACTGTGTTAGGAGTCGAGGCTGTGAAGCAGATGTAGAGTTGTTGCTGTTGTAATTACATTGTCATGGCTTCCAAGTGTGTCTGTTCAGTTTATTTGCAGATTTGCATGGAATGTCCTTTCTGAATAACAGCTTCACTTGGGTTGTTGGCTGGTGATGGGTTTCATTTAAACTGAAGTATTATACATATGTAAATGAAATTGTGTCAGATATTGGATTTGAGAATTGGAAAAACTGTTAAGAGAAAGCAAACAAAAAACAAACAAATATCAGTTTTTTTCTTTTTCAGCTTAAAATGTGACTATTTCCTTGCATTAACATTGTCCTTTGGGATTGGTTCTTTTTGCTGGAGAAAGATGAATTAACAAAAGACGAAAGGATGATTGAAGTTATAAATGTGTGTGCATAGATATATTATTTTTATTATAATTATGAGCCTGTGCGCCTATCTTGAAAATAAGCCCTAGGCGTTTACAAATAGAGCACATATGTAAACATCAAAAAGGAAAAATTGAACACAAGATACCAAACATCATAAAAATTATTCATCCCCCTCCCTCCCCACTCCCCCGGACACACACACATACCCAGAATACACACAAGTACATGCGCATGCACACACACAAGTCATAGCACACAATCGTAAATAGTACACAATCAAAAATACTACAAACAAATTCTGAAACTATCAAAACTCACTCACTCACAAATAGTCATTTTAGTTCATACTGGAAACTTATGAGCTGTTGGGGATTAATCAGGAAGGGAAAAGGTGGGTCTTCAGACTGGATTTGAAAGATTGCAGTGAAAATGAGTAACGGAGAGGTTGAGGAAGTTGATTCCAAGGAAAGAGGGCTTGGAATGAAAAACTGCGTTGGCCATACGTTTTGGTTCAGGCAGGGGGGATCCTAAGCATATGGGTGTCAGAAGAAGAGTGGAGTTGGCGTGAAGATATGTAAGGATGAATGATATATATATGTATATATTCATATATATATATGAGCATGCATGAAAGAGCTAAGAGTAAAAGGGTGATTGACACGTGCGTGTAGCATGCGAAAATTTTCATATGCATACAGGTGTGCAAGCATGTTTTTGTTGTGTTTTTTTTCCTTCATATAGAAATGGTTTTGTGTCAGGTGAAAACTCCAGAGGTAGCAGGGTCGACGGTACTGTATCCCGGTCAGATGGCTCCAGCAAGGCCGGACACAGAGCCAGGCACTTCTCGACGGAAAAGGAAGAAATCTGTGTCAGAGGTAAATGTTCACATCCAGGACAAAAGTCATCCTTGTTGAATTGAAACACACATACAAAAAAGAGACGCACACGCGCATGCACACACACACCACCCCACACCACACCACAACACACCACAGAGAAAGTTGAAACCTGAGATAACGTATCAAAAATCAGGAAAGGTGGGGTTTGCTTGTTATTGGAGATGGCAATAACTATGGAATGCTAAGATGGATTGCATGTTTGTTTTGAGCAGTTGACAGTGGTGGAGAGACTGGAGGCCATGGGTGTGGACAACCCCGAACAGCCCTCAGGGAGCAGCAAGCCTCCAAAGGCAGACCAGCTGGTGGTGCAGCTGACCCAGGGACTGCAGAGTGGGGACGCCAAGTTGCTGACGGTGTGTAGCAGGGTTTGTGTATTGTTTGTTGTGTATGTTTCTGTTGTCTCACCATCAGTGTTTGGTGGCGTGTATGTACCGTTTGGTGTATATGTATCACAGTATATTGTGCTTAACCATATAGTATGAAAGGATTATTTTCTCACATGCCACAGTTATTTTTGTACTTTTGTCTGTTTAGCATGTAATGATACTTGTTTGGTAAATTATTATTCATCTGTGATGCATTTGCAGATTATTTGTGGTGTGTAAGTGTGTGGGTGGATAGATGTGTGAGGAGAGATGGTGGGGGAACTAAAGAGAGCACCGTTATACGATGACGATCTGTGTTCAGTCAGGTTGTCATTGCCCCAAAGGTGCTAGAGAAACTGGGCAGGTAAAAGTCACACAAGACACTTGTGCTTTTTGTGATTAACCAGCCTGCGTACATTTTGTGTCACTCAGATTCATGCCAGCATTGTGAGGCAGGAAATTTTCCTCTTTTACGTATTTGTGTGGGAGGAAGACAGTAAAGAGAACACGGTTTTACAGTGGTGTTCTGTGTTCTTTCCAGTGGTCATTGCCCCAAAAGAATAACTCAAAATGCATGCAGGTCAAGGTCATAGGGGCTGTTCATTGTCTCACTGATCAACTGTCTTCAGTACACACTATTAGTCTTTCATCAGTGTTTTGAGATGGAGCGAAATGGTTAACCCATTCAGTGCCTGTTAGACATCAGCTGACGTCCTGCACAAAGTGTTGCCATTGTGCCAATAAGACGTTGACTGATGTCCTGCACAAAGTGTTGCCATTGTGCCAATAAGACGTTGACTGATGTCCTGCACAAAGTGTTGCCATTGTGCCGATAAGACGTTGACTGATGTCCTGCACAAAGTGTTGCCATTGTGCCAATAAGACGTTGACTGACGTCCTGCACAAAGTGTTGCCATTGTGCCAATAAGACGTTGACTGATGTCCTGCACAAAGTGTTGCCATTGTGCCAATAAGACGTTGACTGATGTCCTGCACAAAGTGTTGCCATTGTGCCAATAGGACGTTGACTGACGTCCTGCACAAAGTGTTGCCATTGTGCCAATAAGACGTTGACTGATGTCCTGCAGATGTTCTGATTTTCCTTCATCTGAGTTTGGTTAAGTTAACATAAACAGACTGGTTAGTTCGATGTGTCTAGATTATAAAAAAATACTATTTAAAATGAGCATGGACAATGATTTGTTAACTGGACCATGTGGAGCGTGAGAAGAAAGGCGGTTGCCTCAGAAGCAGAAAAAGACTAACGATGGAGATGGATCTATCTTAGGGGGAAGCTCTTACCTGTCAGAAAGCTTGACTGCTTTTTTTTTCTGAGAACACAGTTGACTGTACCCACATTTGTAGTTTTTGGGACAGTAATTCACTTACAAGTTACATGTCTACACAACTTGTGATTCGTTTTTATAAACTTATGAGCCATTTCATTTTCTTCTACAGGTATACTCTGACAACAAGCATGCTATTTCCAGGTGTATTTTGTTTGTTTACATTTTGGATGTCAATTTGTGGAGGTGGAAAGAGATTTCTTTCTTGCACAAAAATTGTCTTCTTCACTTTCTAATGATGAACAGATATCTACAATCAAAACAATTGGGGAAAACAGCCCAGATTCAGAAACAGCATTTCTTTTCCTTCACAAACACTTATACTTTCTTTCTGTATCTCCTTTAGTTTTTGTACGTGAATTAAAAAATAACAACAAACCCCTGAATCCTCAAAATTCCCTGACGAGGGAGAGAGCACGTTTTTTGGACATATTTCTGTGGCACTGGACAGATTGATGTACTGCTGTTGGGCGACATCATGATTTTTGTTTTTCTCCCAGTGCTATTCTGTCTGAGCAGCATTATAATCCAGCGTTTTTCTGCGTTGAACCAGATCAGCAGTGCCTAAAGGTGCTAGATAAGGTTTGCAGGTAAAATTCACATTGGCTGCACTGTGTTTGTGATTTGGTGCATAGGTAAAGGGGAGAGCACCGTCATACGATGGTGATCTGTGTTCAGTCAGATCTTCATTGCCCCAAAGGTGCTAAAGAGATTGGGCAGGTAAAAGCTCACACTAGACATTTGTGTTTTTTGTGATCAACCAGCCTGTGTACATTTTCTGTCTTCCATTCCAAGGATAGACGTTTGAAGCACATAATTGTTCAAGTTGTTGAGGCTGGTTGTGCGAGGGAAGAATGATACAGAAAGCACTGTTATACGATGGTGGTCTGCGTTTAGTCAGATCATCATTGCCCCAAAGGTGCTAGAGAGACTAGACAGGTAAAAGTCACACTGAACTGATTTGGGGTTTTTTTTTGTGATCAACCAGCCTGTGTACATTTTCTGATTGAAGCATAGAAGTTTTGAAGCATATAATTGTTTCAATATTAATCATTATACTTTGCTAGATTGAAACATACATGTTCATGAGAGTTAAAAACAATTATAGAGTGGCTCTGTAGGACTAACGCATCAAGCAGGTAGAAGTGTGGAGAGTGTAGGGGCAAATGCCATAAGAAAAGTCCGTTCAGTAACACTCATTTTTATCTCTGAGTCAGTCTTAACAGGTAATGATGACAAAGCATATCTGTATTATGTCTGTATAACTGTGAATTCTGCATTGGTGATGTTGATGGTGACATTGACTGTCAGTCTGTACAACTTGATAGCACCATAGTCAGTATCAGTTACCATTATTGGCAGTGCTGACTTCATTGAATGTCAAATGTTTCTCCTTGTTTAGTAAATTGTGTCATGTTGATTTGAGAAGAAAGGAACCTGTGGAAAGAAAAAAATGATTTGGTCATAGGCTGTTTAAGGGAAAAAATAGCACCGTTATACGATGGTGATCTGTGTTCAGTCAGGTTGTCATTGCCCCAAAGGTGCTAGAGAAACTGGGCAGGTAAAAGTCACACTGAACTTAATGCAGCTTTTTTGTGATCAACCAGCCTGTGTACATTTTCTGTTTCAAGGATGGAAGTTTTGAAGCATATAATTGTTTTGATATTTACTCTTCATACCTCGCCAGATGGAAACATATTGTCTCATATGAGACTTGATAGTTTAAAAAATTTTTTAGAGTGGTTGAACTAGTGCGTCAGGCAGGTACAAGTGTGGAGAGTGTAGGGGCATATGCCATTGGAAAAGCCCTTTCAGTAACACTCATTTTTATCTCTGAGTCAGTCTTAACAGGTAATGATGACAAAGCATATCTGTATTATGTCTGTATAACTGTGAATCCAGCATTGGTGACGTTGATTGGTGACATTGATGATCAGTCTGTACAACCTGAATGCACCATTGTATTTATCAGTTGCCATTATTGGCTGTGCTGATTTATTGAATGTCAAATGTTTCTCATTGTGTATCTTTCTGAGCATGTTAAGCCGTACTTGCCAAACAGAACATTGAGATCTCTTGATTCCTCCCAGCTAACTGTTCCCCGATACTTCCTTAACTCCTGTGGAAAGAGGTCATTTTCCGTCTTCGGCCCAACAACTTGGAATTCTCTGCCTATTGCTCTCAGACAAATAACTCATCTGTCTACCTTTAAAGTAAATCTTAAAACTTATCTCTTTAAGAAATACTTGTCATAACTCAAATAGTGCTGTTGTCCCAGGCCCATAGCAATGTGTGTGTGTGTGTGATGGGAGAGTAGAGAGAATGGGAGTGGGTAGATGGATGGTGGTGGTGTGGCGAGAATGATCCAATTTTTACCCCTTTTACCTTTTGTATCCAGAATTTTATTTTACAGTTTTTACAAAATCTATGGCACGCAGATTACAATTATGTTCCTTTTTACATGTATGTATTTTAAGTGAAAATTGCTGTCATCTCAGCTGTTTAATCATGTGTGTGTCTGTGCGAGGGTGTTAGTGTGAGTGTTGGAGTGTAACAGTTGTAGTATTGATAGTATGCTACTTTGTGAGTTTTATGCATTGTGTTTTTTTATAATATTAATGATTCTGTTTTATGTTTCTACTACTTTTTATATGCTTTCTTGTTTCACTTTAGGTACTGGATTGTAAAGCGCTTAGAGCTTGCTTATGCTTGTATTATAGCGCTATATAAAAATAAAATATTATATATTATTATTGCATTGTGTCATCTTGATTGAGATTAAAAGAACCTGTGCAAGGAAAAAACATGATTTGGTCATAGGCTAATTAAGGGAAAATGATAGCACCGTTATACGATGGTGATCTGTGTTCAGTCAGGTTGTCATTGCCCCAAAGGTGCTAGAGAAACTGGGCAGGTAAAAGTCACATATGACTTATGTGCTTTTTTGTGATCAACCAGCCTGTGTACACTTTCTTTCTTCTGTTTCAAGGACAGAAGTTTGAAGAGTAGAATGATTTCAGTATTTTACTCTTTCTAGATGAGAAGCGCATGGTCATGAGCATTGCAAAATTATAGAGAGAGCGATTTTATTACAGTAATCCTCTTTTCTCTCCATGACATTGCTGGTAAGGATTTCAAGAAAAGTTGAAAGTGGACTCAAATTTATGTTAAGTCCGGAGACGACAGTATTCTTATTGTGTGGGACTATGTGTTTTTGCAGAATGCATTTCAGGAGCGGAACGAGATGACGATTGTGAATACAGTGAAACGCCTGCCCTTGCATGTCATTCATGCTCTGGTGAAGGAGGTGATTCAGAGGATGTATGGCCACCCACAGAGGTACATTTGGTTTTTATTGCTTCAGTTTTTATGTGTATGTGTATACAGGTTTTTTATTTATTTATTTTTTTAGCAGTTTGAGTGGTCGACATATTGTCCTAACATGGCCGCTGTACCTCTGTACTGATAACTGTATGGTATACTGCCATGGTATGTAGATCACAAGATGGCCAGTCATTTCTCTTTTCTAATGATTTACTTTGTTGCCATGCATGTTGCTGTTAGTGAAGTAACAGAAAGATATATGTGCGTGGTGACTTTAATATGATGTTAAGTTATATGTCCAGGCACAGTCGCAAATGGTTGTTTTGCCATGAAATCAAAGTAATTAAATCTATGCAGTATCATGTTGAGACAGAGTTGTGACCGTTGTTATGCTGGTATAATGTTAACTTGAATTTAGGTGGATTGAGCAAGAATGATATAATTGACGTTTTAACATGATGTGTTCTTTCACTAGTTGAACTGAAATGACCCCTTTGTGGTCAGCTTGGCTATTAGCAGCATTTGATTTGATCCTGTGCAGTATCATGTGTTGCGTGGTGCTGTTCCTGTGGTGGTGTAATAATGTAAAGTGTTAAGTCTGTGGTCAGCTTGGCTATTAGCAACATTTGATTTGATCCTGTGCAGTAGTCATGTGTTGTGTGGTGATGTTCCTGTGGTGGTGTAATAATGGTAATGTGTGAAGTCTGTGGTCAGCTTGGCTATTAGCAACATTTGATTTGATCCTGTGCAGTAGTCATGTGTTGTGTGGTGATGTTCCTGTGGTGGTGTAATAATGGTAATGTGTGAAGTCTGTGGTCAGCTTGGCTATTAGCAACATTTGATTTGATCCTGTGCAGTAGTCATGTGTTGTGCGGTGATGTTCCTGTGGTGGTGTAATAATGGTAATGTGTGAAGTCTGTGGTCAGCTTGGCTATTAGCAACATTTGATTTGATCCTGTGCAGTAGTCATGTGTTGTGCGGTGATGTTCCTGTGGTGGTGTAATAATGGTAAAGTGTTAAGTCTGTCATGTTGCAGTGGTCTGGTGATGTTGAGGTGGTTGAAGCAGATCATGTGTACTCACATGGCCTACCTGATGACGGTGAGATTCCTGCTTTCTCTTTTTATCAATGGTCTGTCATGATACTATGATAATGTTCAGCGCTGCTCTTGCTCTCGCTTGTTATTTGTTTCTGTTTTTTTCTTTCCGCTTAACTGCCTTCATGATGAGCCTTTGAAACCAGTTTGAGTATGATATGTGTCTTGTACTGTTTTAATCTCTCTCTCTGCCTCCCTCTCTTTGTCCCACGCACGCACGCATACACATTCACTTTCTCTCTCTCTTACTCACTCTCTCTTAACACTGGGTCTCACACTCACACACCTAATCTCACATTTTTTGTGACAAAAAGTAGTGCACAATGCAGTTATCTGAGTCTTTATGACCTTTCAGATCCCAGACATCATGGAGACACTGGGGGAGCTGAACCAGTATATCCAGTACCGTCAGCATGCACTGCCCAAACGTATGGAGGTACAGGGCAAACTGAACCTGCTGCTGTCACGGGTAGGCACACCATTCCTGTTGTGGGGAACTCTCTGTCTGTGTCTGTGTGCATGCCTTCATGCATTAGTGAGGAGGGTGTGTGTACTACTATGTAGTAGTGTGTGATTGTGTGTGTGTTTGCATTCATAAGGAGGGGGATGTATGTGCATTGAAGATTTGGTGGGGTTGAAGAAGAAAAAAACACAAAATCTTCATGTGTAATTTTGGTAGTGGTTGTCTGTCCTTTGGGAAGCACTTTCAGTAACAGGTAAGCAGTCTGGATGGAAGTAGTTCTGTATGGGTGTGTATAATATATAATGCATGGGCAGGTTGGAGTGATTGAAATGTGTGTATAATATATAATGCATGGGCAGGTTGGAGTGATTGAAATGTATGCGTAATGTGTAATGCATGGGCAGGTTGGAGTGATTGAAATGTGTGCGTAATGTGTAATGCATGGGCAGGTTGGAGTGATTGAAATGTGTGTATAATATGTAACGCATGGGCAGGTTGGAGTGATTGAAATGTGTGCGTAATGTGTAATGCATGGGCAGGTTGGAGTGATTGAAATTTGTGCGTAATGTGTAATGCATGGGCAGGTTGGAGTGATTGAAATGTGTATAATATATAATGCATGGGCAGGTTGGAGTGATTGAAATGTGTGCGTAATGTGTAATGCATGGGCAGGTTGGAGTGATTGAAATGTGTGTAATGTGTAATGCATGGGCAGGTTGGAGTGATTGAAATGTGTGTAATGTGTAATGCATGGGCAGGTTGGAGTGATTGAAACGTGTGTAATGTGTGAACTGTGATGTGGGCAGATTGAAGTGATTGAAACGTGTATAATGTGTAATACATGGGCAGATTGAAGTGATTGAAACGTGTGTGAAGTGTAATGCATGGGCAGGTTGGAGTGATTGAAACCTGTTAATAAACTCTAATGTGTGATGTGGGTAGATTGAAGTGATTGAAACGTGTGTGTAATGTGTGATGTGGGCAGATTGAAGTGATTGAAACGTGTGTAATGTGTGATGTGGGCAGATTGAAGTGATTGAAACGTGTGTGATGTGGGCAGATTGAAGTGATTGAAACGTGTGTAATGTGTGATGTGGGCAGGTTGCCTCTCAGAGCCAGGTGGATGAACCTGCTGCCTCTGCTGAGCCTTTGCTGGTTTACCAGGATGGTGAGTGCTTGGTACAGCTAGTGTGGGGTGGAGGGGGGGTGGGGGGGGCGTTACATGCATGTACTTGTATAATTACGTTTGTGTGTGTTTTGTTAGGACATCAGGTGTACATATGTGTGATAAAGGGTGTGTGCATGCGTGTGTGTGAGTCCATGTGTGTATGTGCATACTTATGCATGCATGTGTGTCTTAGAAAAGGGTTGGGTTCAGATGTTTTGACTGGAGTTTTATTGTGATGTGTTTCATTTCATAAGACAACAATATTTTCAAATTTTTATGTTTTGCGGTTTTTGACTCACTTGTGTAAACAAAGTATTTTATAACCCTGTGTTCAGTTGTGTGTGTGTATGTTTGTGGAAAACTTTAACAAATTCATTTTCTCTGGAAATACTTTGTCTGCCAATAACAAATTTGGATTCGACATAGTAGAAAGAAAATATTTACAGTAATACCAGTTATAGGTTGTAAGTCTTCCGGATTAAGCTGCATTTCCAGATCTTGATTAGTTTAGTTTATTGAGACTCCTGATCCCAAAATTTACAATCTGGCTCTTCCCAGTTGCCGGAACATATGTTTAGGTTTGAAGAAGGCATGACATTTTTTTTTTGTTTTTTTTTTGTTTATGTGTGTGTGTGTTCACAATTCTGAACAGAACACATACAGTGACACTAACAACACCATCAACGTGTTAACTACATATGAATATGTTAAATTGGATGCTGATTTAATTAGAATGAATGTTAAAAACAAATTGAATCAATGGCACCTCTCAGTTTCCAGCGTTGGGCCAAAGTCTAGTGTGCACAGGTCTGTGCAGATCAAGGGAAAACGGCGACTTAGCGGTGTGCCTGAGGCTGTGGCAACATCATCTTTACGGCAAACTTAAAAAATATTCTAATATAATCTATACGATAGTCAGTCGTGTCCGACTATGACCATCAGAACAGCAGAGAAGGCAGCTGCTGTTCCGACTATTTGGGCTAGAATTTGATTATAGTGGAGAGTATCTTGCCCAAGTTACATCCCCACTCTCTCAGCCAAGGTTTTAGGACAGTCGGCATTGGGATGGTTCCCAAAGGCCAACTAGCCCCCAAGGCTGCAGCACTAACAGCCAGTGCAATTTTGCCTCCTAGTTTGAGAGTCATAGTTCTTCACAAAAGACTAAGCTGTAAATGGTTTCCCATTGACTGGAGAAACCATTGATAATACAGCTTTCACTTTGCTGTTAGCCCAAATGTAACCTAATGCCAATCTGTGATATAATCTAGACACATCAAAATAACATGATTTAAACAGTTATCACCCCGAATACAGTAATCAATTTTTAGTTCTAGAAAGACATAAGTTTAGATATTAATTTTGGTTGTCATTTGGTTGATGCACTGTAGCGTTGCTGCCGACTACAACGTGCTTGGTTTAGTCCCATTTAAATGCTTTTTTTTTTGGGGGGGGGAAGGGGGGGGGGGGAGCCTAATACTATTGATGATCATATAATGATAACATAGAACACACTTTTAACAATTTTTTTTTCTCTCCCATTTTTTTCTCTTCTTATGATTCTGTTTATGGATAAAGTGTTTATTGAAGGCCTTACCTCTCTTTGTTTTTTTATGTTTTACATTGTTTTTTTTGGTCTTTTTTTTCATGCTGACATGTTTTCCATGTTATTGTTGTTGTTTTTTCCAGAGTCTGATGAAGATGATGTACTGCCAATGGAAGTTGGAGCTTCAGAGTCTGAGGTAAGGGACATAATTTCTTTCTTAAAAAATACAGAAATGGGGATCACTTGGCTACAGTTTTGAGTTTACTAATCCAGTTACAATACGTATTGGGACATTATATGTACAGAGAATATGTGCATGCAGTTTTGTGTTGGAACATAAGAAGTTAGGGGAAAAAAAAAGAAGATGATAATTCACTGTTTAAGAAATCTGTATGTTGGTTTTTTTTTTTTTTTTTTTTTTTTTTTTTAAGGAAACTGGTCAGTTACTGATTTTTTTATTTTAAAAAATTTAAAAAAAAAAAAAGTTTTGGGAAGAAGAAAAGTTTAGGGGGCTTTTCTCTGCTCAGGTGGATTTATTCCTGTGTAGCATATGATCACTTTGTACTCAATCTTCTCATGTGGCACTCTCTTTTTTTTCTTTTTTTTTTTCAAGCTTTCTTCTTTTTTTTTTTTAACATTCCAAAGCACGGTCAGCAATTGTTCATGTGTGGATTTTACATTGTTACGTCACCAGCTCTGTTTTATCATGTTTTAGAGCTCAGGAGGGATAGGCTGAAGCCGTTGAGAAAAGAACATAAATGAAAATCATCATGGCCATCTTCACATGTTTGTTTCAGTAGCAGTGCTCAGAATGTTTGAAGGAATTGTCATAATGGGAATGTTACATAACTGACTTTTTAAAAAAAAGCACTTACTATGCATTGAAGAAATAGTATGTTACAGTGTTGTCAATGTCCCAGGTATAATGGAGGTTTGTTTTGATGTGCAGGACAACTGGGAAGACTCGGATGCCAATTGAGACATGGAACTTTCAACAGTGCAAACCTATGCATTTGGCTGTATCTGCAGCTTTTTCTGTTTTCTTTTCTTGTTGTCAGCCTGATGGTGTGGCAGGGATTAGTTGGATCGTTGTGCTCAGTCGTTACGGTTTCCCAGTCCTCACAACAGCGTTGAACAGTGATCCTGTACTGAAAGACATCTGTGTTTGGTGTGTGTTGTGTGTGGTGAGATAGAGTGAGAGAAAGAGAGAGAGTTGGGTGGTGGGGCCTGAGGGGGGGACATGCTGTAAGGACCAGATAAGTAGAAGACTACTTTTTCTATTATATGTATTGGAAAAAAAAAGGACATCATGGGGTGGAAGACCATGACATGGTTGTTCCCATCATCATCAGAGTTGAGATGTTAATGTTGTACAGGTGATATTGGACTTAAGTAGAACTTGAAAATTGAAATATTCATCATGAAATTTGTAAAGATTGTGATTTGGTACAAAACTGATCATAGGATTTATCATATTTGCATTGTAATGTGTTTTGAGTGTGTGCAAATTGTAGAACACTGCTCTATGAACCTGCTGCTGAAAGTCTGTCAGCAAAAGGGTGGAGGTATTTCCCATTTCCCCAGCATGTGCATGACCCAAACCTGCCAACATTGATGAATTTTCCATAATTTGTATATATCTGAACTATGGAATTATTTTTTCTTTAAAAAAAATTCTTTTTCTTTAAAAAAAAAAAAAAAAATGTACAGTGATCCACATTTCTTAACTTGGAAACAGTACACATTCACCAAAATGGCGTCTTAAAAACAAGTCAAGCTAATGTTGGCAGCAAATCAGCAAGAAAACAGATGCATCATCAATGCTTTACTTCACAGAATAAGGAACAGTTTCCTTTCATCGATTATTGTCATTGATATGTCTCACTGAGGAGACATAGTTCAAGGAGACACAGTTTGCCAGTGTGACTACAAATTTCGCATGTTGGCTGGAGTGATATCACAGTGCATGAGAAATCAGCAAAACTACGATAAACAAAATTGAAAAATCATTGTTGTGAAGAGAACACATTCAATCTCATTGTGTTTTGTGACAGGCGTTTTCTTTTCAGGAGATGAAGTTTGCTTCTCTGAGCATGAAAGATGCTTCAGCTTCAGGGTCTGCATCCCCTGACCACCACTATCTCAAGCTATGCCCCCTTCCCAAACCTCCCTCATCAAGATTACAGTTTGGATATTATGTGAGGTAGGAGGCTTTACATGACCTACTAGTGCCTGTGGTATAATCTTTATACTCATAGATCAGGTACATATAAGTGGTGTTATTACTGCCATCATTTGTGTTATGGTAATGCATACATAGGCTGTTAAAAATGGAGTGTGTGACCTGAATCATATTGCGTGTAAATGAAAGACTACACATGAAAGCCCACAAACCAGAATACATAATTCTTGTGAACATGGTTCAACAGGCAGTTGTGCCCAGGGCAAACTGATCATCCTGTTGGGCATGCTAAGCCTTTAAAAGCCAATGAACATGCCTGATTTGGCAAGCAATAGTTTTTGGAGACAGGCATGTTATGTTCTGTAAGTGCAAGAGGGCAACAACTTGCCGGTCACCAGTGATGTCTTCTGTTTTTTCCTTTTTTAATTTATTTATTTTTTATTTTTTGGTAAGTAGTGTTTATCCCTTTGCATTCAAGGCCTTTCTCTTTTTCTGTCTGAAACCAAGTGTTCATCGTTGAGTGTGAGCACCGCATTACAGTGGTTACAATGTAGGGTGTGGCACTGTCTTGTAGTATCCTCACCTGGAAATTCTGTGCAAGAAACTTACTCTTTTCCATTGCCCTCTTTGTTTCTGGCTTTTTACCTTTTTGCAGACTTCCTTTCTTGGTTTTTGTGCCTTGTATTTTGTATTTCTTTTTATCACAACAGATTTCTCTGTGTGAAATTTGGACTGCTCTCCCCAGGGAGAGCGCCTCGCTACACTCCAGCGCCACCCATTTTTTCCTGCGTGCAGTTTTATTTGTTTTTTCTATTGCTTGTCCATTCTATGTTGTTGTTTTTTTTTAGAAAGTTTTCAATGTTTTTTTGTTTTGTTTTTGGTACCGTGTTATATGCATTAATTCCTGTGTTCCTGTTACAAACTGTCATGTTGCTCTGATGAAAAACTGATGGAATGGCCAGCATCAGAGGCATGTCCTTAGTTTGTGTGTAGGAATCGGACTACATTTGCCTTATTTTCTTTTCCAAGTTTTTTTAGAAATTTTTTTAAGGCTCTACAGAAATGTTTACGTACAGTTTTTTTGTCAGCCCAAAATAAATTGTGGTGTTGAAGAATGACATGAATGGTCACAGAAGTGAACAAGGAAAGTGAGTGACATCGGTATTGACTTCCTGAATGTGGGTTTAGTTTGTCAGTGTTAAGTGCGTATGGGTTGGGATTTACATGCGTGTGTGTGTGTATGGGTATATGCATGTTTAGTTAAAGGTTAAAGGAATGTGTCTGTGTCCATTCTTCTGTGTGTGTGTGTGCACACGCGTGCTGTACAAAACCATGTATTCCTCTGTTCCTGTTTTGAATTATGTTCCTCATACCTGTTGAAGACAAGCACAAGCGATCATGATTGTTATTAAAAAAAAAAAAATTGTAATTCATGATTATGGAATGACACCAGACACCAGCAATTGAAAACATGAATGTGCATGTTAAAATTGGGAATGGAATCCATACAATTACACTGAAAATATTCTGCATTTGTCTGGCAGCTCAAATACAATGAACATATGTGACCATATCCAGATGATGTCATGTGCTGTTGTGGCACCTTGTGCCAGACCGGCTGTTGGAGAATGTTGATAATGAACTGCCAGCCAGGTCTTGCTGCTTAGCTTGTTGATATAACATTGCTCTTTTATATTTTTTAGCCCTTTATACTTTTCTCTAATTCATACACACATACACATGTTTCCTTGGGAACAGACACTGACATTTTCTCAGATTATGTCCTATTGTTCTTGATTCTTTTTTTTTCTTTTTTTTTTTAACCAAGTTTTAGAACAGTGCAATGGCTCCTTTCAGATCAGTGTTTATAGTGAGTTCAGTTTTGACATCTAATTTTCATTTTACTTTGGAGGGGGTGGGGGATCCTTACCTTACCAGCATGAAGTGTGCTGTGTGTTATGTAATTGTTGTCTTGAGTTCATTCATGGGATGGAGTAAACAGTACTATTTAGTGGTGCAGAGAAGAAAGAAGGGAGGGGATATGTGTGTGAAAAGAACAGATAATGCCTCAAATGCAGGATGTACTGATTATTTGTGAAAGGCTTCATTGAGAAATAAAGATCATACATGGAACAGCAAGTAGTTGTGTTGTAATATGTGTCCGACTGTTGTATGAAGATGTGGACTGTATCTGATAACTTTATTGTCATTTTCAAACTGTCGTTCTGACAAAGGTAGGTACTATACAAAAGTAGGGGCCTGCATTCTGCTGGTATTCTTGGATGGAAAGTGGAGGCTGCAATTTTCAAGATTCATACCGTCTGGAAAAGTCAGAAAAAAATATTTTACCCATCAGGGACTGGGAAAATAATAATAATAATAATGGATACTTATATAGCACACTATCAGAAATCTGCTCTAGGTGCTTTACAAAGTGCTTTTGTTAACATAAAACATTACATCTGATACATACACACACCAAAATGTGACCACACATGCACGGACGCATGCACGCACACATACTGCATACATACATTTTAACATGTGTATCTAACAGCTACCCTAACACATACACACACATCAAAGGCACAAACTTGAATAAACACACGCATACACAATACACATTCATATACATGCATACAATTATGTACACATATGTATACACACATAGTCGAGCACAGCTAATGCAAAGGAAGTGGACCTGCCACAATTGAACTTACTGCTGAGGGAAAAGGTGAGTTTTGAGACGAGATTTAAAAGATACGAGGGAATCAGAATGACGGAGGTTATCAGGGAGCTTGTTCCACGTCTTTGGCGATTGAAAAGAAAACGATCTGTGTCCATAGGTCTTACTTCTGACGTGAGGTATCCTGAGAAGTCTAGTATCAGGAAGAACGGAGCTGGCAGCGTCACGTGGCATGATTACAACATAGGTTACACTGTGTCCGACACAGAGTGACATGAGCACAAGTCACACTGTGTCCGACCACGGAAGCACCGTTGTGTCTAGTATTGAGTCACGTGGCGTGATAACAGCACAGGTGTGTCTAGTATTGAGTCACGTGGCGTGATAACAGCACAGGTGTGTCCAACACAGAGTGACTCACGATGACTACAGCGGAAGCACCGTTGTATCCAGTATTGGGTCATGTGGCGTGATTACAGCACAGGTCACGCTGTGCCTAACACAGTCATGTGGCATGACTATAGCTCAGCCGGTTACACTATGTCCAACATTGAGTCACGTGGCATGATTACAGTGCGATTACTTGTGTGTCTGTCCATTAACACCAGAATTCTTAGTATCTGTGGTCTCACATAGTCACATTCTGACGGGGTTCTATGGTACAACCCCTGAAGGCTTTTCAGCGGTATACATACCGTACACATTCGTCAATTAATTAATTCAAAAGTAATATTTAGGCAACGATTTCAAAATGTTTCATTTTCAATATCATACAGAATATTGTTTATTACACACAACTGCATTTCTACATACTCATCAATTTAATTGTCTATGCATTATCTATTTATTCATCAATGTATACATTTATTTATTTATCTGTGCTTTTATGTATTCATTTATTTATCTAACCCAACCCACGCAGTTAACGACTGACGCCATCGATCCGATTAAAATGTTTCATGTCGGATTTTAATTTGACCGATGTCGACCGCCGTAAGAACACGATAATATGTTGATGATGGGTCCACAGTTGTCTCCTTGTGGTTTCTGAACGACAAAAGACCACATGACTAAATGGCATCAGGTGACCAAATGACAAGTGTCAATACGAATTGATGACAACAGGCCACATGACTAGATAACATTGGGCAACTAAATGACGTCCATTCAATCAATGACAACAGGCCATATCACTCAATGATATCAGTGACTAAACGACAGAAGTCCATACGAATCAATGACAACAGGCCATGATTATTTGACAACAGGCCATACGACTAAATGGCAGTCATCCACTCCACTAAATAAAGACAGGAGGCCATATGACTAAATGGCAGTCATCCACTCCACTAAATAAAGACAGCAGGCCATACGACTAAATGGCAGTCATCCACTCCACTAAATAAAGACAGCAGGCCATATGACTAAATGGCAGTCATCCACTCCACTAAATAAAGACAGCAGGCCATACGACTAAATGGCAAAAGGGATGTGACCACTGAGAACAGGCCTTGTGACTTAGTGTCGACAGCCATACAATTGAATGATAAAAGGCTACGTGATTAAATGAAAACGCGATATGGTTGAATAATGACAAAAGGAGATATGATTAAATAACAGTCCGTATCACTATATAATGACAACAGTCCATATGACTGTATGACAGCAAGCCATGTGACTAAATGACGACAGTCCATATGACTAAATGAGAACAGTCCATATGACTAAATGACAACAGTCCACATGACTAAATGACAACAGTCCATATGACTAAATGACAACAGTCCACATGACTAAATGACAACAGTCCACATGACTAAATGACAACAGCCCATGTGACTAGTTGACGACAGGTCATATGACTAAAACACAACAGGCCATATAATTAGTTGACGACAGGCCATATGACTAAATGACAACAGTGCATAATTATGACTATTTGACGACAGGCCATATGACTAAATGACAACAGTGCATATGATTAAATGACAACAGTTCATATGGCTAAATGACAACAGGCCATATGTCTAAATGACAACAGTGATGGAGTCTCCCGTCGGTCCAACGGATGAGTAGGCAGGCAGGCTTTTCTGTCTGTGTGTGTCCTCATATGGGAGAGGAGGCCGATTCTGGATGCACAGCACTTCCCACAGGTGTTGCAAGGGAAAACGTCTCCAGAAGTTGAGCCCTGCTTCCTTTGCTCACGCTTCTCCTTAATAGCCAGCGTTCTCTTGTTTTCAAACGTCTTTATGCTACTAGAGCACAGCATCCTCCAGCAAAAGCGGTCAAGGGCATCAGTTTCCCAGAAAGCGATGTCTATGTCACAGACTTTGAGGTTTGTCTTCAAGGTGTCCTTGAAGCGCTTGCAGGGTCTTCCAAGTTCGCGGTGGCCTTCCTTCAGCTGGCAATACAGTAGCATCTTCGGGATCCTGCTGTCTGTCATTCCGACAACGTGTCCTGTCCAGCGTAGCTGGCACTGGATCAGCAGGCTTTTGATGCTGGGCAGGCCGCTCCTCTCTAGGACCTGGAGGTTGGAGGCCCTGTCTTGCCACTTTATGCCGAGGATCTTTCGTAGGCATCTCTGATGAAACTGCTCAAGTTGTTGAATGTGACGGTGATACGCCGTCCATGTTTCACCGCAGTACAACAATGTGGTCAGCACAACAGCTCTGTAGGATTTGATTCTGGTGCTGAGCCTGATGCCTTTGTTGGTCCACAGCCTGTTGTTGAGTCTGCCAAACGCAGTGCTGGCCTTGGCGATGCGCAGCGCCACTTCTGCATCAAGGGCTCCGTTGCTGCATAGGGTGCTGCCCAGGTAGCAAAACTTGTTGACTGACGTGATCTCTGTGTCATCGATCTTGATTGCAGGTAGGGGGGAGGCACTGGCGTTCTGTGAGCTAGCTGGTTGATACATGGACTCGGTCTTGCTGAGGCTCATGGTGGGTCCAAAGCGCCTGCAGGCGGTTGAGAACCTGTCCATAATTAACTGCATGTCCTCATGGGTGTGTGCAGCGAGCACGCAGTCATCAGCGAAGAGGAACTCTCTCAACAGTGCCTCAAACACCTTGGACCTAGCGTGTAGTCGCCGCAAGCTGAAAAGTTTGCCATCTGTGCGAAACTGAATGTAGATGCCCCGGTCACTGTCTTGGAAGGCGTCAATCAGCATGGTAGAGAGGAGAATGGAGAACAGTGTGGTTGCCAGGACGCAGCCCTGCTTTACTCCATTTACCACAGAGAACGGATCTGATATGTCAGTATTTCCCTGTACTCTCGCCTGCATGCCATTGTGGAATGACACAATCAGCTGGATTAGGCTCTCTGGGCAGCCGAACTTTAGGATGATCTTCCACAGACCATGGCGGTTCACCGCGCCGAAGGCCTTAGTCAGGTCTACAAAGACCATGTGGAGCTCCCTGTTCTGCTCACGGCACTTCTCTTGCATCTGACGTACGGCAAACACCATGTCACATGTTCCCCTGCCTGAGCGGAAGCCGCACTGTGCTTCAGGGATGACTGTGTTGGAGGCTATGATGCGGCCGAAGATCTTGCCGGCGATGCAAAGGAGAGAGATTCCATGGTGGTTATAGCAGGATGTTTTGTCTCCCTTCCGTTTGTAAATGTGGACAATTGAAACATTCTTGAAGTCCTCTCTCCCAGATGGACTGGAACAGTCTGGCGGTCAGCTTGTCTGTCAGCACCTCGCCTCCATACTTGTAGATGTCGGCTTGGATTCCATCCGCTCCTGGTGCTTTTCCAGACGTTGTCAGCTTCAGGGCCTTCCGGGTCTCGGCTTTGGTGGGAGAGGCAGCTAGTGAGTCATTGATTGGTAGCTGTGGGAGGGCTGCAATTGCCTCGTCAGATACGGACGAGTCCCTGTTGAGGAGGGTGTTGAAGTGCTCTGCCCAGCGGGCAAGGATGTCTTTCTTGTCTGTCAGGAGGGTGGTCTGGTCCAAGGCTTGGACAGGGGTTGATCTTGTGACTCTTGGCCCATACACAGCTCGGAGACCATCATGGAAGGTCTTCGTGTCGTGAGCATCAGCAGCGGACTGAAGCTCTTCGGACTTTCTCTCCCACCAGGTGTTCTTCATCTCACGCAGCCTCTTCTGTACGAGTTGCTTGGTTTCCAAATACTGGTTATTCTTCCTCTGGCAGTCTTTATCGGAAATCTGATCTTGATGCCGTATATGCAGTGTGTTCAGGAGCTTGGAGATTCCAGAGTCGTTCTCGTCAAACCAGTCTTTGTGGCTCCTCTGTACAAAGCCGAGTGTGTCAACTGCTGCTGTGTACACATCATCTCTAAAGGTGCTCCATATATCTTCTACATCAGTCGATGCAGGAATTTCTTGGAGAGCTGCTTGGATTTGCTGCTGCAGCACGTCCTTGCTGATAGGGAGGCGGTGGATGTTCAGCTTCCTAGGGGGTTTCTGCCTGGCTGGTTGTGTACCAGGCGATGGTCCGACAAACAGACTCTTCTCATGCAGCGTGTATGGAAACATCACCTCTGTCCCTCTGCCGGACAATCACATAGTCCAGCATGTGCCACTTCTTGGAGTGGAGGTGCATCCACGTGTTCTTGTACTTGTCCGCTTGTTGGAAGAGGGTGTTGGTGATGGTCAGTCCATGCTGCGCGCAGAGCGAGAGCAAAAGCAGTCCGTTGGAGTTGCACTAGCCAGTGCCGTGCTGTCCTAGGACTTTTGGCCACGAGGAGAAGTCCACGCCGACGCGGGCATTGAAATCCCCAAGGATGATCAGCCTGTCCTTTCTGTCTACCGCTGAAATGGTGCGGCTGAGCTCCTCGTAGAAGGCTTCTTTGATGTCATCAGGGTTGGTCATCATCGGGGCAATGGAGAAGTGATCATCGGACAGCTTCAGACGCAAGGTCATCAGCCTATCGTTTATCCCACGTGGAAAGCTGTCAAGCTGTCGTGCCAGTTTGGTTTGTATGGCAAAGCCCACGCCTGAGGTCTTGGGGTGCCTTCTGGCTTCCCAGTGCAGTAGAAGGTGTAGCCCCCTCCAACTTCCTCCAGCTGGGTTTCACCGGCAAACCTGGTTTCGCTCAGGGCTGCTATGTCCATCTGGTAGCGATCAAGCATTCTAGCAATGAGCGCTGTGCGCCTTTCTGGTCTGCCTGTCTGTCTAAGAGGGTGCGAACATTCCAGGCACCCAGAGTCAGGGCATGACTCCTGGTTCTTTTCTTCTGTTGTTTTCGATCGCTAGTAATGGATGTCCGAATAGGTGCTAGGTGAGGCAAGCTTTGTTTAGGGATCCTTTTATCTCCCCTTCCCCATGTGGGGAGAGCAGTGCTGTCTCTGAAAAGGGCTGCTCTGACACTGTGGGAGGATACGGGCGCCGCATCTGCCCCAGTCTACGGCGGACGACCATCACCCCACAGCCGCCTGCGTGCAGAGTCGTGACTAGGAACTGCCAGCAGCATCCTCTGCCTGTCCCCGTTACCACTTCTCCATCGCCGCAGGGCTTGGGAAAGCTGGCTGTTAAAGGGCTAGCTCGTTCCGACATTAGCCTGGTTGCCTGACCAGCACAGGTGACTTTTTTTTTTATAGTGAAGAGGAGTTGTGCAGTCCCTTCCCCACTCTCTCGCCTACCGACGCTCACAGTCCCACAGGTGCAGATACTGCCACGTGTAAGACGGCCTCGGCAAGTGCAGGTTTTTTCTTCGGAGTTCCGTCTCCTGGGAGGACTTCCAGCCAAGGATAAGAGCTCCCCCTGCCCTTTGGTCATCCTCTTCCGCCTTCACAGCCGTTGGGAAAGATTTCCTCCTCCGCCTGGTCCGTTGTTGGGAGACTCCACATGCGGCAGGTAGTACTGGGTTACATGGTACCAGTAGCAAGACCTGACCAGAAAAGCGTTAATTCCCCTGTTCCTGTTATGAATTATCATGTTCCTCGTACTCGTTGCACAAACGACCATGACTGTTGGACAACACATGATATTGAACACACAAAAAAAAGAAAAAAAAGAAAAAAAAAGAAAAAGAAAGTAAAAAAAAAGAAAAAAAGGAAAGAATTTGTCAATAATGAACATGTCTTTTAAAAACACGAATGTGTATGTTGTTGAAAATGGAAATTCACACACTGAAAATATTCTGCATATGGCTGACAGCTGAAATACAATGAACATGACTGATTTCATGTGCTGTTGTGGCACCTTGTGTCAGACAGGTTGTTGGAGTATGGTTCATGACGAACTGCCAGACACGTCCTGCTTCTTAACTTGTTGATATAACATTGCTCGTTCAGACGTTTCTCTCATTTATACACAAATATACGTTTTTCCTTTGTGCATAGGAACAGACACTGATGATTTCTCTGTCCCTCTCCTGTTCTTGATTCACAACCGCAATGGTTCTTTCAGACCAGTTTTTAAAGTGGGTTTAGTTTTACATGGTAAGTATATTTACCGAAAACAGGGAGTATAATACAAACTCCACTTATTTCTCCACTTACTTATACTGTAGCATGCCAAAGTGATGTAGAATTCAAAGTAAAAGGAAGTGGGCAAAGCTTTGTTGGTTCGAATGAGGAGCACAGCAGCCGTGTTAGCTGTCACGAAGGAAATCTCGGAACCAACAGCCCTGGTCATTCGGAAATCTACGAGGTCGATGTTGATGAAGAGACTCTCTGAATGCCAGTAGGCTGCATACTGGACATGCTGGACATGCTGAAGGGGCAAAGAGTGCTGAAATACCGCTGACATGCCTCGCATAGGATTCAGGCATCCAGTTTGATCACATCTAGACCTGAGAGTAATGAGAAATGGTGCCAGTAGCGAAGTCTTCCTTACAGTTTTCATTGATCGTAATGGAACAGGCCTCCTAGAGAAATGTATTCCAGTAGTATTTGAGACAGCTGACTGGACGAATATGCTAATCTTTATCCTCCTTGGATTCTGAAACAAGGGTCTGATCCTCAAAGATGAGAAAGCACCTCTGGGTCTTGGTTATTAGCTAGATACTTCGAGAAAAAAACCCGAAAAAATAAAACGGAAAAAACCAACAAAAAACAAACAAACAAAAAACAAACAAAGAAACCAAAAACAAAAACAAACAACAACAACAAAACAAAAACAAGACAAGACAAAACAAAACAAAACAAAAACCAACCAACCAACAAACAAAAAAACCACAACAAAAAAACAGTGTTATGGAACCATCTTGGTGGAAAGCCATGTCCTGAGGCCATCCACTCAGACCATGCATCTCACTCACACATCATCAGTGGTCAGAAAAAGGAGGAAAATAGTTCCAGGATCACGGAGGTCAAATGGAATACAAACCCATGGGCTTGAACAGTGCTTTTCTGATGAAATCTAGAACGAGGAACAAGCCCCATCCAGGAACTCTTCTGGGGATACAAGACTCCTTGAATAAAGCCCCAGAGGAAAATTCTCTGAGAAGGAAGTCTGCTCCAAAGGAAGGACGTCCCAGCTGCTTGATCATGGTGCAAATAGTCAACATGTACCATCGAACCACATAAGCTGAGAGATTAAACCCAGTGGAGCAGTTTGTGAGTTGCATGCCATAAGGGTTGCTAGACAGGACTTGCTGTTCTGTACACCACCCCAGCCCTTTCCACCAGTGGAAGTCATACAGCTTGTCAGTTCCCGACCTCACTGAACCAGAAACCAACGGCTGAAAGTCTGAGGAGGCACTTACAACAGGCTGGGCTGTCAGAGCAGTGGCTGTTCAAGGGCAGAACGTTTTAAATCTGATGTGGGCGAACGGATCACGTAGCAGCCACACATACAGGTGAAGCGATTGGGATTCCAATGAGGGATCCGAGACCGGGGCTGTCTCAGCAGATCTTGTTTCACCTTGAATTCCAGAGGAGGAGCATGAGTAAGGACGAGCAGATCTAGGTACCAGGGTTGGGCCAGCCAAGGGCATGATCAGGATGAGCTGTGACCGGTCCATCCTGGCTTTCAAAACCACCTTTGACAGGATCGGATAGGGGTCAAAAGTGTAAGTGATCATGTTGCTCCAGTCTAGAAAATGAGCACACAATGCCTAGGCTTCATGGTTTGAGACTTGTGAAACCTAAATCAGAAGTCTCTTGTTGAACCCCGTCTCAGAGAAGTCCACCAGCGGTCGAAACCACTGTTCCCAAACCCTAAGAAGGGTGTCCTTCTTCTTCCTCGTTCGCCTCCCATTAGATGAGCAGCCCGGTGTCCTCGATGAAGGCTGCCGTCCGTCGCAGCTCCTCCAGGGTGCCGTACAGTTTGGTTTCCACTGCTGTCGGTGTTGGCCAGTACTTCCTCCTGGATGCTGCATGCGTCCTACAGTCTTGAAGGATGTGGTCGGTTGTCATTGGTCCCTCACCACAAGGGCACTCTCCACTCTGTCCAATGCCAAATTTTGTGTGCATGTGGTGGAGCAGGCGGTTGTGTCCAGTCCTCAGGTGGAATATTTTGACCTGTTCCTGTCGTTCCAGCAAATGGTATCTGTCTTCTGGGTTATATTTGGGGTGCTGGAGGTGCCACTTTATTCCTTGCTGTGCCTTGATGATTGTCTTGATTTCATCGTATGACACCAGTTTGTTGGCCTGCTCCTTCTGTGCACCATCTTTTGCCAGAATGTCCGCTTTTTTCGATGCCTCTGATGGCATATTGTGCTGGTACCCATTGTATCACCACTTTCTCCACTCTGGCACTCAGGGCAACAAGGGCTGAAGTGAGATGGTTATGTTCTTTGCAGCAGGAATTCTTGAGGGCTTGGAGTATGGAGAGAGCATCTGAGAACACCACCACCTGCCCTGTTGTTCTTGTGGAGTTCTGCGAGACTGTTGTGGCTGCCTCACAGAGGGCTTCTTGCTCAGCTCTTAAGTTGGTGGAGTATTTTCCTGTTGGGATTGCAATTTCTTCATCTCCGTCTTTGTATCGGAGGAAGATTCCAGCTCCACCATCCCTCGTTGCTTCTGTGGCAGAGCCATCTGTAAAGACATGGGTCCAGTCTTCCTGGGGGTACTGGTTGCAGATGTACTCCATGGCCAGGGCCTTCATCTGGGTGTCTGACTTCTCCACTCCAGGAATGCTGGTGACGACTGTTGGGAACACCTGCCTCTTCCAAGATGGGTGGGTGATATTTCCCATGATAAGCTTTGCTTTGTGTTCCATCAAGACTGGGGTTTGTCTTTCAAGGCGTCTTGACTGGTGGATGAAGCTGGCTCTTTTCAGCCGGCTCTTGGTGGGTCTGCTCATTCTGTTGTTCATTGGATGGTTTTCAAGGCGTTTGAATTTTGCTGCCTGGATGAGGATCTTTGTGTCCCTTCTGTCCTCCAATGACTGTAGCCCAGTGGTCTCCTCCATCTTCAGGATTGGGGTGGATCTCGTGGCGCTGAGCTTGGTTCTGTATCTTGTTGAGATGGTCGAGGTTAGACTTTGCAGCTGATGCCCATGCTGATGTCCCGTACTCAACTACAGGTCGGACTCTCTCCGTATAGAGTCTCTTTAGGATACGTTCATCAACCCCCAGTCCGTCCCTGCAAGTTTCCTCATGACCGCCAGTCTCAGCTTGGCCCTGCTACAGCATCTGGTGATCTGCTGTTTCCAAGTGAGCCTTCGGTCAAAGGTCACTCCCAGGTAGGTAGATGTGGGTTCCTCTGCAAGCCTTTGGTTGTTCAGTGTCAGTTTCGCCTCTTGCTTCTTGCTGGATAGGCTGAAGACTGTGTAGGGTGTTTTGCTTGATTTGACAGAGACAAGCCATTCCTTGGTCCAGTTGCTGATCTTGTTGAGCACAGTCTGGAGGCGTACCTGTGCTGTAGTGGTGTACTCTTGTGAGCAGCAGAGTACCAGGTCATCTGCGTAGATCGCTCCTCTTACCCCTCTTGGCAGTTCTCTGACGATGTCATCTATGAAGATGAGGAACAGCGTTGGCGAAAGGACTCCTCCTTTTGGTACTCCCTGTCTCAGCACCTTCGTCTTGCTCTTCTGGCCCTGAATCTTGACTCGGGCTTGGCGGTTGTGTAGGTACTGGCTGATCCAGGTGTACATCCTCCCAGACACACCACATCGCCGTAGTTTGAGCCTGAGTCCGTCCTTCCAGACTTTGTCGAACGTCTTCTCCATGTCAATCCAGACAGCAAGCGTGTTCTTCTTTTCTTGGAATGCGTCCTCAATGCTTTGAGTGATGAATGTGATCTGGTCTTCTGTTGATCTGTGTTGGCGGAAGCTTGCCTGTTAAAGGCTCAGCAGCTGATACTCCTCAAGGTGCCAGACAAGCCTAGTGTTGACAAGTCTCTCCATCAGCTTTCCTAAGCAGCTTGTAAGGCTGATGGGTCTGTAGCTGTCAGCCTTCAACTTGTCCTTTCCCTTTTTGTGAATGGGGATCATGTCTGCTTCCCTCCAACACTGTGGGACTGATCCTCTCTTCCAGCTGGAGTTGAAGATTGTTAAAAGGACTGCCTTGCTCTTCATCCCAAGATGCAGAATCATTTCATTTGTGATTCCGTCTGGTCCAGGTGACTTCTTCAGGTTGAGGCTCTGCAACGCTTCCTCCAGCTCTTTCTCTGTGAAAGCTGAGGTCATGACTTCCTCTTGGGGCTCTTTCTCATGAAGTTCACCTTGGGCTCTGTGCACTGCAGCTCTATGTTCAGGAGGGACTTCCAGATTGCTGATGTTTTCATAGACATCTATGAAGTGGTCTGCTGCTTTCTTTCCAGAGAGGTAATTTCCATTCTCTTGTATTGTTATTGTAGTGTGACTTGTTGTTTCGTTGCTGAGGGTTCTAGCCAGTTTCCACAGCTTGCTGCCATCCTTGTCAAGATTTAGGTTTTTTGCCAACTTTTTCTTGCAGCTTGTGCACAGGACAGCATCTTCCAGATTCTGGAGTTCCTCCGTCCAGTAGGGCTTGTAGTCTTTGCGTGCTCCTCTTGGGATGGATTCTATAGCAGCTTTCAAGACGGCCTTTGTGAAGTCTTGAACCATCTTGTTTGAGTCCTGCCTGATGTTGATTGGCTTTGTGTATGTATCTATGAGGGTCTCAAAGAGAGTCCAGTCCGCCTTTCTGTAATTGCAAGAAGGGTGTCCTTGTCCTACTCCATCTGAAGGACACTATAGGACCTGCTGAAGGCGTCAGCCAAGATTCTGGCCTTGCCCGCAATGTGTCTTGCTGAGAGAACAATGCTCCTGTCATGGCACCAATGGAGGGTGGCCTTGGACCACAGGGAGAGGTTCACCAAATGCACCCCCCTCTTTTGTTAATGTCTTGTTGTCCATGAACAGCCTGACAGTCTTTCCAGAGGCCTCCTCCGAGAAATGGAGAAGAGCCATGTAAACTGCTTTGAGTTCCAGAATGTTGGTGCAACTTGTAGTCCTCCGAAGACCAAGTCCCTGCCACATGGAGTGTATCCATGTGACATTCCAAACACATGGTAGATGCATCTGTGAAGAGCGCCACCTGAAGAGTGTAGGGGTGCTATGGGCATCCCTGTGCCAGAAAGGATGGGAGTAATCACCCAGACATTTATATATGTTCCATGGCTGTGTCTTTTGGGACTGGCAGAGTTTCAGCTCCTGCTACAGTGGGTGCTTGAGAACCCTGTTCAGGGGGATGATGGACGCTGGTGACTCATGAGGTCCCAAAAGAGAAATGAATGTTCTCACTGTCACATTGCAGGAATGACTCAAGCACAGGAGGATATCCCCCAGTCAATTCAAGTGGTCCTGTGTTGGATACACTGCTATGGACAGTGAGTCAAACCTCACCCCTTCAAAGTCGAATAATTGACTTGGGGTAGATCATGCATCTGTTTGTTAGTGACGAACCCTAGCTGAGAGGACTGATATAGCAACCTGGGGCCATGAATCTCGCACTGGACCTGCAACTGGGCCAAGATAAGTCAGTCGTCACAGTACTCACAGAGACGAATGGACTCCGTTCTGACAAGGGATGCCAATTCTCTTACCATAATGGTGAAGAGGAAAGGGGCGAGGGTCAGACCATAAGGGATGGTAGAGATCCTGAAGACCTTGTCCCTCCACCCGAACCACCAATACTGGTGATACGCCAGGTGAACGGGAATCTGGGAATTGGCATCCTTCAGGTCGAAAGAAACCCAGTCACTTGTAGAAAGGTCTCTCGAATCTGTGCCTGTGTTTCCTTTTGAATTTGACCTCGAGGAGAAAATTGTTCAGCGGAGACAAATCCGGGTTCGTTAGTCATCCTCTAGAGGTCTTTGGAATCACAAACTGGCAGCCATAAAACTCCAGAACTGGGTCTGTGAGGTCTGAAATCGCATCCTTGAGTAAGAGATTAAGAGATCTCCATCGCTAAGGCGCGTCCCTGCTCTGTGCTGGACACATAAAGAGAAGGAGAGGGTCTTAGAGGTTGGTGTTCCACTACAGACGACAGAACGTGCCTAGATACTAGCAACAAGACAGTCCAATCCCGTGTCACTCAAATGAAGAGTGTACCTGTAGAGACTCCCAACGTGCAGGGATCTTAAGGTCGAGCCCCACACTCATAATCTTTCTCAAGACAAGAGTGATGTTCATGAGCGCCCGAACAGGCAACCATTGTCACTGTGTTCATTATTTGACAATTTAGTAGTGGTTTAATTGTGATCATCAATGTGACTGGTACGATCAGTTAGGCAAGGGAATTTCTGGTTCTAGTGGTGTATTTTTCTTTGATCTCTGACTCTGGACAGCAGAATGGTGTGCATTTCTCTGTTTCTACCTTCTCCGAGTTGTAACTGTGCAATGCTTTTTTCTTATTGCTGTATACCGTAAAACCAGTTGTGTTGGCCATTTGGCCAGTCTTTTCCTGCTGTCCAGTGTGGCGAGCAGTGTGGACAGCACGTGCAACGTGAGCCAGTGGACTGGAGTGTATTGTCTCACTGTTCACAGCATGCAGTGTAAGCCACATTGTGTTCACATGCTGTGTCACAATTCTTTCCACTGCAGTGGCATTTCGTC
>NC_134879.1:57913809-57956309 GCF_041734735.1 Babylonia areolata | reverse complement strand
GAGAAATGGCTCTGTTTTTGCATGGTAACTTCTTTATAAGCCCATGTCATACCTGCCTAGTATCAGGCTCACTTTGTTTAGCCGATCCGAGTGCATCAAACCGATATAATAATAATAATAATAAAAGTCTGTCATCTGACTTCATTCTCTCTCGCGCAATATGTGCTGACTGCTGTTAATGCGCAACGTTGAATATTTGCCTCTTAACGAATGTCGCGGACGACATAATAGTTCCGCTGTTTTTTGTTTTCTTTTCCATTTACGGAGGGGTTCGAATCCGTCTCGTCCCCTGTTTCTTTTCTCATGGCATGCGAAGTTGGCAGAGGCTGGTGGGTCGCTGGATTATTTTAGAGGCGGGTGTGTTGCTGATGTGCGTGAACGATGTTTTTCATCGTGAGTGTTCCCTTTGGTGGCTGGGCGTTCAAGCGTGGAGAGAGATCATGTTGTTGTATCATGGTTTGTATGTTTCATGTGTCAGGTTCAGGTTCAGGTTAGGGGCTGATGTTGATCATCGTAGCCTCACGGCTTTTTACGCCCCGTCTCATTTATGATTAGCACAAGGCCTCACGGCCTTCTTTGTGCTATGTTGTTATCAGTCTTGCCTCAGTCTAGTAGACCCAGTTACAATTATCTTGGACCATCAAAGTCAAACCAGATGTCTTTTAAAATTTTGTGATTATCGATAAAGTTCTTGAAGTTGTTGGTATTGGAAGCATACTTGATGTTAGTGGTTAGTTTGTTCCAGTCGTTAGTAACCCTATAACTGAAAGCAAATTTCCTTGTGTTATTGTTATGTCTCTGTTTATGAATTTTATCAATTTATCAACACTGTTTCTTGTTTCCACATTAGTATCTGGCGGTGAATCAAAGAAGTGATCTTTTTTAATATCGTATATACCATTACAGATCTTATAGGCTTGAATCAAATCTCCTCTTTTTCGTCTTGCTTTCATTGAGGGTAATTTTAGGAATTTCAGTCTTTCTTCATAAGACAAATCCTTAATTTCATGCACCAGTTTAGTAGCACGTCTTTGCACTCTTTCAATAGTAATTGATTGACGTATTAGTCTAGGACACCAGGCAGGGAGACCATACTCCAAGAGAGGTCTTACAAGAGCTTTATAAAGTCGGAGAAAACTATCCTTATCAATAAACGAAAAAGTACGTTTAATAATACTCAGCCTTTGATTTGCCTTGTTAACAACTTGGTTAATATGTCTGTCAAACAGTAAGTCTTTATCAAACGTCACCCCTAAGTCTTTCTCCTCTTCACATTTCACAATATTGGTTATTTTGTCGTCATTTTTCATTGCATAGTTATGTTTTGGGTTTGTTCGACCAATGTGTAATACTTTGCATTTGGATGCATTAAAGTATAAGTTCCATTTTTCAGACCATTCTATCAAGGAGTCAATGTCATTTTGCATTATGTGTCGTGAACTTGGTGAACAGTTAAGTTTAGTGTCGTCTGCAAAAATTTTACATACACTTGACACTGTTTGAGGCAAGTCATTTATGAATAATGTAAAAAGTATGGGTCCTAAAATACTACCCTGTGGAATTCCACTGAGGACCTTGCTTCCTCTGAATAACTATTTCCCACCTTAACTCTTTGTTTTCGGTTAGTGAGAAAATCCCTAGTCCAATTTAATACTTTTCCTGATATTCCATAAGATTCTTTTTTTTTTTCTTTTTTTAAAAAAAATAATCTCTGGTGTGGCACAGAATCAAAAGCTTTCTTAAAGTCTAAGTAGAGCACATCAATATCTTCACCCCTGTTTATCATTTGTGTGAAGTCTTCCATGACTTCTAGTAATTGAGTTACACATGATCTGTGTTTCCGAAATCCGTGTTGGCATTCCGCATACAAACAATTTTCTGTCATATGATCAACAATAGTATCTCTTACATATGATTCCAGAACTTTACATGTTATACAAGTCAAACTAACAGGTCTATAGTTTCCAGGGTCAGTTCTTGTACCTTTTTTAAATACTGGCGTTACTGTAGCCATCTTCCAGTCATCTGGTATTACCATTTGTTCAACTGATTTATTAAACAATATGCTTAGCGGTTCTGCTAGCTCTTCACTTAACTCTTTCAGAATCCTTGCTGGTACTGCATCTGGGCCCTGAGCTTTATTTGGATTTCGTTTTTTCAACTTTTGTTTTACAGATTCACTTGTAATTTTAATGTCAGTTACCATTTTGCCATTTGATCTAGATCCAGGGTCCAGATCTGGTATGTTATCAACTTTCTCCTTTGTAAAAACACTGAGAAGAAACTGTTAAGAGTATTGGCTTTTTCTTTGTCACTTACAGATTTCGTGCCATCCTTGTCAATTAGGGGGCTTATTCCAATTTTTGATTTAGTTTTAGTTTGGACATATTTCCAGAAGCCTTTTTGATTAGATTTGATATCTTTAGAGAGAGCTTTTTCTCAAATTCTTTAGTTGCACTTTTGATCTGTTTGTTACATAGGTTTCTTGTTTCAATATATTTTTGATCATCTTTACCATTTTTTGTATTCAAAAATCTCTGGTAAGTTATATTTCTTTTTGATAATCCGCATAGCTTTTTTATCGAGCCACATGGGTTTATATTTGTCTCGTTTGATGTATCTCATTTTAGGAATGTTTTTATTTATAGTTGAGTGTAATTCTTTTTTTAATATATTCCCAACTGTCATTTACATCCTTGTCGTATAGGCATTTCCAGTCTATGGATTTTATGTCCAGTCTCATATTATTGTAATTTGCTTTGTTCATATTATACTTCATCTCCTCTTTCTTTTCTTTACATTTTTGGTCTGCAATATATAGACAGAAGGCAAGAACTTCATGGTCACTTTTACCCAATGGGGACAAATGTTCAATGTCCGAAACTATTTGTTCATTGTTTACAAGAACCAAATCGAGTATGTTAGCTTTTTGTCCTTTTCTTCTTCTTGTGGATTTATTTACCATTTGGTATAAAAATGCATTTCGTGTGCATTCTCTAAATTTGTCATCACCTTCACCAGTCTACCCTCCTGTCCAATCTACATTGGGGTAATTAAAATCTCCTACTATGCAGACACAGTCATATTTATGTAGGCAATCTCTATGCAAGAGTTCAAATAGTCTATCTTCATTATCTTTGGTACTGTTTGGGCTTCTATATACACAACCAAACAAGGTTTTTTGTCCATCTCCGCTTACAAGATCAACAAACACACACTCTTCAAAATCTGTATCGTTCATTAAACTACATTCTTTCGCAACTGCATCGTGCAACTGAACACAAAAAAAATATATAGGAAATTGAGTGAGCGGAGTTCTAGTACTTCCAATGCTCCTGGGCAGTTTTCCTGTCTTCACTTGAAGGGAGTCAGTCCTTGGAGAAGGACGGTGATTGAACCAGCTCTTAGCGGCTGCTGTTCGTTCTACCCTCTGAAAACGACTTCATGTCCGCCAGATGGGACTGTGTTCTTCGTCTCTCTAGTTCTATGTAGGGACCCGTTCGTTCGTCTATAGAACACTGTGCGTTGGCCAGTGGGTGGTTCTTGTCCTTCAGTCCAGTCAGTGAGTCTCCACGCTTGACAGCATCGTGGTCGGGGTTTCTGCCTTGCACGTGTCTTCGAGGTGTTGTGCCTCCGTTCAGTCGTGGTGCAACGTCACGTCGCTCTGGGTAGGAGCTTGTGTTCCAGACATGTTGTCTATGTATTGGTTTTCTTCGTCGTGTTCCGTTGTTTGTTACGTTAGTATTTACTGTCTCCTGTTTGATGTGAACTTACTTCAGCCATTTCTACAATGATTATCTATTGTGAAAGTTATGAGCCTGTGAAGGGGAGATGAGTTGTTATGTTTTGCTTAAATGTTATCTTTATACAATATGAGTGGAAATATTGAAATTTCAGAATTGGACAGGAGCTACATTTTCATGAAGTTGTCTGCCCAAGCGACAGTTGTTTCAATGGAAGGGGGGTAATATAAGATATCTTGCTTTTCACATGCTCAAGACAATTTTATTGGATATTTTAAAGTTTAAGTAGTGCGTCCAACTAGATGCCACGAGCTAACGTCGGGAGTAAATTCATGAAGGTGGAAAAACAATACTGATGCATATGGAAAATGATGATTTGTATCTATTACGTGTGAAACATTGGAAAGGAAGGAAGATAATTGTTGGTCTGTTTTTACAGCGTCGAAGCGGCGAGGCGTGCGGACAGATGCAGGCAACCATTGATAACGTCATTCACTTTCTTTAAAAAACAACAACAAACAAACAAAAAAACCAACTAACTAAATGTATGAATGGAATGTATATTTTTTTAATATTTGGAAAATTTGATATATCTTGAAAATTAATATCATTACTCATCAATGGTTTTGAGTTGCCAATGCATCTTTCGATGTGCTCCTCGCTGGTTGCCGCCAGTTTGGTTGACATTTTATTTGTAACCTGGTGGTTCCAGACCACCCGCCTCTCTGTGCCGGTGACGAGTCACCGAGGGCTCTGCTGACATTCTTATTTTATCTTATCTTATCTTATATATTTCTGTTTAATAATTACGATGTAATAATTAATTGCAATGTTTTTAAAAGCGAATATGTGAAATGCTTTTATTTGAGAATATATGTTTATTACTCTTGTTTAATCAAGTAATCCGCGTGTGTGGGGTGGGGGGGGGGGGGGGGGTGGGGGGGTGCGGGTGTGTGCTGATTATCAGGTTGCGGTTTTCCGCAACTTATCTTTATTCTTATCTTATCTGTCTATTATAATCAATGTGCAGTATAGTAGGCTATGTTTATAATTATATTCAAATAATGTTTCTTAATTCTTTCTGTTTTTACATTAAGAATGCTAGTTATTACCTGCAGTGTGTGGATGTATGTATGAAACGGTGTATGTGATATTTTTTACATTTGTATCTTCGTAATATTCGTAAAAGCTGTTTTTGACTTTTACAGTTATGGTCCCCATGTTGTTTACTTGTTTATGTTGTGATAATGCACCTGACCAAATTTCTCCAGTTGGAGATAATAAAGTTATTCTTATCTTATCTTATCTTATTCCGCACTGAGGGCCAGTCTTCAGTCCGCCAGCGCCAGCAACGGTTCTGTGTTCATGCGTTTGATATTTACTTGTGAGGGGGTTATGGGGTGCACGGGAGGGGTAGTACCTCTGGAGGGGGGGCTTGTCATGCTCTTCCGGGAGTGGTTCGTCCTCTGTTGGTCCCCACCGGCACCCAGCTCTCACCTATGGGTCCTAGAAGCTGCTATCATGCGGCAGCGCCCAACCCCCGGGCAACGGCTTTGACAGGCTGGCTAAACTAGGTGAGGGTAGCCGACGGGTCTCAAACCCTCGGTGAGTTAGGGCTTGTCTACCCAAGCATGTGAAGACTGGATCCGGCGGACTCTGCGGAAGAAACCTTCATGGTTCAACACAGAAGAAGGCGGTTGCAGCAGAGCACTGTGGAGTGCTGAGGGCAGGATGAGGCACATAGGACATCCTGGTCATCCACTCCATCCGTTTCCATCTCCAGTCATCTTTACCTCGTCTTGCCACTGGATACAGACGGTCTCGGACAAGAGAGTGAGGTCGACGGTGCGCAACTCCTCACTATAAACAAAGTCATCGCGCAAGTCATCAGTCATCCTTCATCCCATACCATCATTTTCCCCAGGCCCTGTGGCGACAGGCGAGCGACGAAGCGACAGATGTGGGTACACTGGCAGTCGTAGCCACGGACCTGCACACAGGCGGCTCGGGCCATAGGGTCGTTTTTCACCGACTGGAGCAACCCCCTGAGCGACTGAGCAGCCCTCTTCAGGACAGCACTGCTCACCTCCATGGCATGAGGAAGGGGCTAGAAAAGGTGCCCTAAACATTGCCTGCTCCACACCATCCTAGTCAGCATACCGCTGCTGACAGGGACCCTACTCAAGCGGTCGACGCACAAAGGAAAGAAAGAAGAAAACAAGGAGCATCCCATTGACAATTGCCACATGGAACGTGCGTACGCTTCTGGACAGAGGCGACTCAGACAGACCACAGAGACGCACAGCGCTCATTGCGAGTGAACTGGCCAATAGTCCAGGACAGATGCGAAAATGGTCAAAATGTCTGCAACAAAACCGTTCTTTTCACGATAAAATAGAATAAATCATACTGATCACGCTGATATAAACTTGACCGCTGTAGGTGGGCGGGAACATGATTAGATTTTGATTTTTAATAATTATTTGTCACACATTTGGCCATGAGAGAGCGCCTTACAAAGATCCGCAAGCCACGGTTACGCAAGCGCGGTATAAGGGGTCTCCAGAGGAAAGCATTTAGCGCGGTACAGTACTTGTCGCTGACTGCTGCCGCGCTGATGCTGTCCTATACCTCCGTTAGTAGGTCACTGCGGCTGATGACAGATACCGTACAGAAAATAAGAGAACTCTTTGGGGTCAAAAGGAAACAAATTTTTTTAAATTTCACCTGTTACATACTAAATTGGTAGAAAACGCAAGTTTGCTTTTATGAATGTTTTACAGTTTCTTACCAGTCCTGACATTTCATAAAGAATGAAATCGGTATTATACCGAGTGCAAAGGTGAATTTACGAAGGCAGCACGGGTTCATTTAGTTCGCAGGAACAATTATGTTTTAGTTCGCAGGAACAATTATGTTGACATTTTACGCAATGCACAACTTGGAAATACTTCATGCTCTGTTTATTAACGTCTAGTATATGAATATCTCAATACCTGTTAACTAGGTTTGTTTCAATGAGCATTGTCGGAGCACTGTCCAGACAATTAATTCAGAAAGCATGGAAGGCAGATGATGGCAAAATCGACCAACATCATGTCTTGATGTAAAAAGAACGGTATGAAATATATATTTTTCTTTTGAAATGAAGCGGTAATTGCAAATGTGGCTCACGAACCCTGCCGCAGTAGACACGTCGGTTTAGCGTGGGAAAGAAAATGTATCTGGCTGGAGTATGAAGGTGCCAAAATGAAGTGCATCAGATAGTCATGAAGAGCAAAGACTGCCTGGAAAATGAAAATGGGTCAGTCTCCAGAACTTTGTTGGAAATGGGGGTCTCTCAGTCTGATCCAGTATAAACGTGTTTACGATGATTATTTAAATGTTTCACATGTTATCAGGATTGCAATTCATTAGAGAAATGTCTGCAACAATTTTGTGAGAATATGGTTTGTTCTTGTGTCTTAAAATGTGTTGAAAATTATTAAAAACATCCAAAATCTCAGCGCCATTTTATGACATGGCAATGTGTCTGAACATGAAGTGGTCAGAAACAATCAAGTACAAACCTGATTAAAATCCAGTACATACAGACCTGATCCATATTCACTCTTTGTGATAATAAAACATTGATCATCAGTAAAAATGGTACATTAGGTTTGAAATATTACGCAAAAAAACTCCGCGTGACAGACGTAAACAACCTGTTCCTCTTGACGTATTTTTATTCATTCAAAGGCAAGCACATTCATGAATACACTACTACACGTTCTTTACTTGCAACAGGTGGTCAACACATCTACCTTCTGCAGCACATACACTCATTTTCTGAAAAAAAAGACTGTTCAACTATTTTAATGCAATCGACGTCGCATATCAATTTTCAGTTCCGCTTTTCTGTGTTACTTCAGTGCATGTAAACGACCCAATGAAAATATACATGTAAACAAATTTACAACTGTTTCCACATAAATCATGCTGATTCATCGCGGGAAAGCGTAAATCGGTTTGACAAACACCCTTCAATCGTGTGTGTTTGAACACAGATTCAGAGACTGTGCGTGTGAGATATACATATGTTACTCGGAAATCTCCGATATGTTCATTCGCACCCCGTGGTTGCTATATTAAAAAACAAACAACAACAACAACAACAAAACTGTATGTTAATTTCGGCGTTGTTGTGGTTTGTTTGTACATTTATCTCTGATCCGATTAAGTTTAGACACAATCACTGTTTCTGACACATGGCGAGATGCGGTAACATACGGATACTGGGGTAAGATTTCGAACCAAGTCAACGCATGTAGTTCAGTAAGACTGTTTTCAGTTGAACACTTGTTGCATCAAAAGTTCCAAACAACAAAGTTCAAAGTAGAAAATAACCCCCTTTAAATTACCTTGATTTTGGCTTTTGCTGTCTGGTGAAGTTTTATCACGAAATGATGTAAACTAGTTTATCAGTTCACAAGACAGACGAAGTGTGGAACGAAACACTGGGGAGAATTGATGTGAAAATGGAGTGCCTGCAGTGTTTCTGAAAAATGAAATCATCCCGGGTGGGGGAGTTAGTTTAGGTATTTTGGGTTCCATGTTACATGTGTTCTAAGGTTTTAGGTATTCATTAATAAAATACATAATTTTGCTCAGGCTTTGTTTGAATGCTAAGGATCGCGTGATAGATTCATTACTATCATTATTATAAATCCAGTAATTCAAACATCTGCGTCGGGAAAGTTAGTTTAGGTAGATTGGATTCAATGTTACACGTGTTCAACAAAGTTTTACATAATCATTAATAAAATTTATGATGCATTGTTATCATTATGATTATTATTTATATCCCACGCTAAATCGACGTCTACTGCGCCAGGGTTCGTGAGTCACATTTGCAAATACCGGTTCATTTCCAAAGAAAAATACGTATTTCATACCGTTCTTTTCACATGAAGACATGATGTTCAATTTTGCCATAATCTGCCCTCCATACTTTCCCAGTTTATTGTCTGGACATAGCGCCGATAATGTTCATTGAAACCGAAACGGGTTAACACATATTTAGATATTTATATTCTGCACGTTAATAAGCGGAGCATGGAGTATATCCAAGTTGTGCATTGCGTAAAATATCAACAAAGTTGTACTTACTTATAAATGATCCCGTGCTGCCTTCGTAAATTCACCTTTGCAATCGGTATAATACTGATTTCATTCTTTATGATATGTCATGAATGGTAGGAAACTGGAAAACATTCATAAAAGCGGATTTGCGTCTTCTACCACTTTTGTATAAAATACATGAAATTGAAAATGTTTGTTTCCTTTTGACCCGACAGAGCTCTGTTCCTAGCTTACTGTTCAGATTCAGTGACCTGCTCACAGATCAGCATCAGCGCGGCAGCAGTCAGTCACATGTACTGTACCGCGCTGAACGCTTTCCTCTGGCGACCCCTTATACCGCGCTTGCGTAACCTTCGCCTGTGCTTGCCTTGCGACTCTTTGTAAGGCACTCTCGCACAGGCAGAAGCAATAAAAAAAATATTCGATTCTGGACATTAAAAATAAAAATCTACCTATGTTCCCGTCCACATATAGTGGCCAACTTTATATCAGTGTGATCAGTATGATTTATTCTATTTTATCGTAAAAAGAACGGTTTTGTTGCAGACATTTTGACCTAACGCAAATTTTAATCTAAATTTCCTGGCCTACAGGTACAACATTGACATCGCTGCCTTAAGTGAGACCAGACTGGCAGAAGGAGGCAAACTCTGTGAGCGAGGCGCAGGCCACACCTTCTTTTGGAATGGTCGCGGACCTGAAGAGAGATGTGAGGCTGGAGTTGGCTTTGCAGTGAAGACAACCCTCGATGGTAAGCTGGCTGGCCCCCCGAAAGGAGTGAACGATCGCCTGATGAAGATGAAACTCCCTTTATGCAACGGGAAGAAGTTTACCACCATTGTCAGCACCTACGCGCCCACCATGACCAACCCGGACGAGATCAAGGACAAGTTCTACGAGGACCTGAACGCTGTCATCACCACTGTTCCCAACACAGACAAGCTAATCATTCTTGGTGACTTTAACGCGAGAGTTGGCTGTGACAGCACCTCCTGGGAAGGCGTGATTGGGAAACATGGGGTTGGCAACTGTAACAGCAATGGTCAACTACTTTTCCAGATATGTGCCGAGCACGACCTTCATATCACAAACACCGTCTTCTGCCTCCCTACCCGTAACAGGACGTCATGGATGCATCCTCGGTCTGGGCATTGGCATCTCATCGACTTTGTCATCGTCAGGAAGAGGGACAGGCAGGACGTACGAGTCACGAGGGCCATGTGCGGCGCCAAGTGCTGGACAGACCACCGCCTTATCGTCTCCAAACTCAACCTCCACATCCAGCCCAAGAGACGGCCTCAGGGCATGAAAGCACCCAAACGCCTGAATGTCAACAAGCTGGAGCTAGGCAACATCAAGCAGAGTTTTGCTGACACCCTGGAGGAACGCTTTGAGTCTACCGTGCTGGACAACCAGAATGTGGAGGCAGCATGGGGCACACTGCATGGGACGGTGTACAACACTGCCATGGAGTGCCTGGGGTCTTCTGCCAGGAAGCACAAAGACTGGTTTGATGAGAACTGCACCGAGATCAAGCAGCTGCTGGAAGACAAACGCCAAGCCTACAGAGCCTACATTGAAGATCCCAAGTCACAGTCAAAGAAAGACATACTGAAGAGCGCACGCAGCACCATCCAGCTGAAGCTGCGGCAGATGCAGGATTCCTGGTTGAGCAACAAAGCTGATGAGATCCAGGGCTTTGCAGACAGGAACGACATGAAGAACTTCTATAACGGCCTGAAAGAAGTCTACGGTCCTACCACCTCCAGACCTGCTCCACTCCTCAGTGCTGATGGTTCTACCCTAATCACTGACAAGGACGGGATCCTTAAGAGATGAGCTGAACACTTTGACAGCGTACTGAACCGCCCTTCCACCATCAATGATGAAGCCATTGACCAACTCCCCCAGGTGCCAGTCAGTGAGTCGTTGGATGCCATTCCAACTTTGGAGGAGACCCAGAAAGCTATCCGTCTGCTATCCAATGGCAAAGCCCCTGGTTCAGACTCCACCCCAGCTGACGTCTACAAAGAAGGTGGTATGGCGCTGACTGAGAAGCTTCATCAGCTGTTCCAGCTCATCTGGCAGCATAAGGCAGTTCCACAGGACTTCAAAGACGCTTCCATCATACACCTGTACAAGCGCAAAGGAAATTGTCAGGCTTGTGACAACCATCGTGGAATATCCCTGCTGTCCGTCGCGGGCAAGACTCTGGCCAGAGTGCTACTCAACCGTGTCATAGCGCACCTTGATCAAGGTCTCCTACCAGAGAGCCAGTGTGGCTTCCGGAAAGAACGCGGGACTATCGACATGGCGTTTGCTGCCAGGCAGCTCCAGGAGAAGTGTCAGGAACAGAAAGCTGACCTCTACTCCACCTATGTCGATCTGACCAAGGCCATCGATACTGTTAGCAGAGATGGCCTTTGAAGAATCATGGCGAAGTACGGATGTCCCAGATAGTTCATCACCATCATACGGCAACTACACGATGGGATGCTGGCCCGAGTCCAAGACAACGGAGAGACTTCAGAACCATTCCCTGTCTCCAACGGAGTCAAGCAAGGGTGTGTTCTTGCCCCCACCCTGTTCAGTCTCATGTTTTCAGCTACGCTGACAGATGCCTTCAGAGATGCTGACGTAGGCATTGGCATCAGGTACCGCACAGATGGCTCACTCTTCAACCTCAGGAGGCTTCAAGCAAAAACCAAAGTGAGGACAGACACCGTCAACGACTTCCTGTTTGCTGATGACTGTGCCCTCAACGCTGCCTCCGAAGCTGACATGCAACACAGCGTCGACAAGTTCTCTGCTGCCTGTGACAACTTTGGCCTCACAATCAGCACAAAGAAGACTGAGGTGATGCACCAGCCAGCTCCAGGAAAGCCTTACGTTGAACCAAACATATTCATCAACGGGCAACGACTGAACGCAGTGGACAAGTTCACATACCTGGGCAGTACACTCTCTCGCACAGTTGTCATCGATAACGAGGTGAATGCCAGCCTCGCCAAAGCCAGCGCTGCCTTCGGCAGACTCCATAAGAACGTTTGGAACAGGAGAGGCATCACCCTGGAGACGAAGCTCAGAGTATACAAGGCCATAGTTCTCACCACACTGCTCTATGGATGTGAATCATGGACGGTCTATAAACGCCACGCCAAAAAGTTGAACCACTTCCACACCACCAGCCTCAGAAAACTTCTCGGCATAAAGTGGCAAGAGAAGATCCCTGACACAGAGGTGCTCACTCGTGCAAATTTGCCCAGCATCTACACCATCTTGATGCAGGCCCAGCTGCGCTGGGCAGGCCATGTAGTTCGCATGCCAGACCACTGGCTCCCCAAGAAACTGCTGTACGGCGAACTCCAACTTGGCAAGCGCTCCCATGGAGGCGAAAAGAAGAGCTTCAAAGACACTCTGAAAGCTTCTCTGAAGGCCTACAACATCAGCCATGACACATGGGAGCTGAATGCAATGCACAGACCAAAGTGGCGTTCAGTTGTCCACAAAGGCGCCAAATCCTATGAGGCCAACAGAATCGCTGCAGCAGAGCAATCCCCTGTCCACACTGCGTCAGAACCTTCCGGTCACGGACTGGCCTGACCAGTCATCTGCGCACTCACAGAGCCCAACCCACCCACCCCCAGGATGACTAGATGGTCCTCGTTGATCTCAACGGACGAACCACCATTTAGCTGTTAACAAACAAAAGAAAGATCCATCTTGTGCTTCCAGTTTATTTTATTTTCCATAGTCTCTTGGACAGTTGTCATTCCTGACATTTCATTACACTTACCTGCAGAGAGAGAGAGTGAGAGAAAGTTGGACTAAAAACAAAACAAAACAAAAAAAACTTACCTGTTTTGATATTGGTGAGTGAGGCTGAGATGCAGTGCCTCCAAGTGGACCTAATGGCTGGTTAGAATGACTGTGAGATCTCGCTTATCAGCGCTCTTGTGGTACTATGTGGAATGAATGACCAGTTGTGGTTGTTTTGTTTTTCTTTTCCATTTTGCTTTCTTCTTTACTATTTTTATACACATCTACAGATGTACATAATTCATTAAATGCATTGATAATTTCATTTCTGTGTGGACTTGTTCGTGCTGTGGCGATTGTAGTGGGGTACTGTGGGGTGGGTGCACGTCCGCTTTAGCACAAGTGACAACGATGATGAGCAAAACTTTGCCCATTACCAGTACTGCTTAACCACTTTGCTCATTACTGATATATCTCTTTGGAGTCTGATTGCCTCAAATCGCCTTTGACTTCTTTAACTTCCAAAGTCCACTAAAATGATACCTCTAGTTCCCTTCCTGTCCAAACGCCCCAAAACGCCCCACCTCTAGAGGTCCTGGTGTCCTAAGCCTGATTTGGTGAGTGCAGCATGAGTTGAGATCAGAGACACGCTGACAGGCACTTGACGTGCACCTGAAGCCTTGACGTTATCGTTATGGTGTGCAGGGTGGTGTGCTCCACCTGGCCTGTCTGGTGATAATGCTGTGTTGACTCTCTCTCTCTTTGTCTGTTCCCTCTTTCATTTGAATTCCATCTGTGTCTCTGCTTGGTGTGCTTTCTATCCAGGTACATGTATGTTTATGTACACAAATAATTAATGAATATAAATCAGCCAGATCAATCAACAAATACAAATCAATGATAGATATGACAAAAAGAATCATGGAATAACAGCGGAGGGTTAAATCAGCAGTTTGGTAACATTTCACACACACACACATGCACGGTCACACACACCACCCATAAACACTCCATTACTGAAGACAGTTGTGCTATTCAGGTTGAATACCAATGGCACCAGATCCCCCCAGACTCCAAAAGTAGATCGCCCGTCGTCTGCAGACGCTGAATACTGTGACGACGAGCTGGGGCGTTTGGACGTCGAGGCCAAGGTGGCAAATCTGTAGCCAGAGCCCAAAGAGGTGATGGGTCAAAACTGTATACAAAAAAAATGCTGAACTGTGTGTGAATAAAAAAAAGGTTTTCAACTACTGGTTTGCTTCAGATAAGGAGTTGGATTAGGTCTGTTTAACTAAAACAAATCTATGCATTATGTATACTTATCTTGGTGTTCACAATATTTTATTTATTTATTTCTTATTTTCTTAAGTTATCTGTGAAATTCTTCTGAAAAAAAAGACAAAAAAGATGGGAATGACAGCCTCTGAAGCATGGCCAAGGTTGATGTGCATGAACATAACTGAACGTGCATTTTTTTTTCATGATTCTTTCTTTCAAGGTTCGAAAGGATCGATATTGACAGCGTTTTCGGCACTGATATGGCCCTGTGCAATCAGCTAAGCAATAAGTAAAAGTGATAATCATCATCATCATCATGAATTTTTTCTTCGCACTGGTGACGGTTGGGTCAAACATATTCACGGCTGCTCCATGGTTGCAAAACTCCACTACCTCTTCACAGGACAGTACTTCCAACTGGCCAACGTCTGCACAAGCTACTCTTCTGAACAGCAGTATCAAGATGAGGGGACTTCACAGTCCCCAGCAGAAACCATTTGAGTTGACACTGGAAAAGGATGGCGATTTGTTAACGGCGACTATGGGTTATCTTAACGCTTCATGGTTCAGCACACGATCAGAATACACCAAGGGAAATGAAATGTTGACTTCGTCTGTGTACGTGATCAATCTGCACTGGATCAACAAAACACTGAACGCCTCACATCACAGTACGTATAGACCGGAACTGTTGTCATCGAAACTGATGAAAGTGGTTTACACGTCATCGATGTCAGGTACGTCATTAGCGTAAATATGACTTTCTGTTTGATACCGCATATAATTATGTATCCTGTCATTCTTGTCTCAAGTCTCAATCTGACAGGGTGTTAGAGTGAAGTATTGACGTCATTACCACGTCTTCCTTTCAACTGTCAAGGCAAATTCTGAAGTTTGATGCTGCTGCCACTAATGTTGATTTCCCGGTTGCCAGGCTTCTCTCCCCCCCCCCACCCCTCCCAGCTCCCGCTCCCTGTCACGACAGCTTCCTTTGCAGATGCTATTCGAGCTGTTTGTGTCTTCTCACACCTGTACGTTGTCACTGAAAAATGATTGTTATAGAGTAACCATTGAAAACAGTCAAGTGAGTAATAAAACTATTGTAAATAAAAGGAGAAATGCCGGGAGCAGAGACGGCCGCTATACGTCGCATTCATCGAAATGACCAAGGCCTTCAACCTTGTCAGCAGAAAAGGCCTCTTCACACTGTTACAGAAGAATGGATGTTCCCTAAGCTCCTGAGGATGATCACGTCTTTTCATGAAGACATGCAGGACACCATTCAGCACGAGGAATCTTTCTCTGACCCATTTCCAATCAAGAGTGGGGTGAAGCAAGGCTGTGTGCTGGCCCCAACACTCTTCGGCGTCTTCTTCTCACTACTGCTGTCCTGTGCTTTCAGCCAGTCCATTGGTGACTTCACACTCGAGGTCGTCAAGGACTTCACATACCTCAGCTCCACCATCTCCAGTAGCCTCTCCCTGGACGCCGAACTCAACAAGCGGACTGGCAGAGCAGCTACAGCCATGGCCTGCCTGGCAAAGAGGTTTTAGGACAATCCCATGTTGACCGTCAACACCAAGATGCAGGTGTACCAAGCCTGTGTGCTCAGCACTCAGCTCTACGGCAGCAAGACATGGACCCTCTAAAAGAACGCAGACTCACCTTTCACCTGTGCAACCTCAGAAGAATTCAAGGCATCACGTGGTAAGACCACGTACCAAACATGAACGTCCTTGACCAGGCAGGCATCTCCAGCATGTTTGCAATCCTGACCCGGCGCCGTCTGCGGTGGCTCGGCCACGTTAGACGAATGGATGATGGGCGAATCCCCAAGGACATCCTTTATGGCGAGCTCAACACTGGTTCCAGACCTGCAGGAAGACCTGTCCTACCCTACAGGGACGTCTGCAAATGAGACATGAGGGCAGGCGACATGGACCCAGCAGGTTGGGAGATTGTGGCTGAAGAGCACTGTGAAGAGAGTGCAGACGGCAGAGAGCAGAATATGTACCTTCTGAGCGAGGCACGACTTTCACTTGCGACAAATGCAACAGAGCCTGCCGATCCAGAATCGGACTGTACAGCCACAGCAGGCACTGCAACTCAACAACTTGACTGAACCAGGCACAGAGTTCCATTGTCTCCCGAGACAGACGGACGCTAACAGTATAACGGTAAATAAAAACTTCCATTACAAAGTACATAATAATTAAAGTAATATGTTTTACTGAAGTGAGTTATCAAAACAGTGTGTGTGTGTGTGTGTGTGTGTGTGTGCTAGGCTACATCCAGCTACCGGGACTGAACGATAGCAAAGATTTTTCAATGACAACTGAAGAAACCATTGAAATACAGATTCCCGTTGATTATGTCCTTATGGTGAGTACTATCAAAATCAAAAACCCCGGCAAAAGTCGTGGTGGAATTATGTGCCTCCGTGATGTTATCCTTATCACTGGAAAGGCATTTATTGCTGAGACTGACAAACACGACAACAGCACAGCAACAGCTTTTGAAAGAAATCAGATTAAAGCCAAGAGGAATGCCAAGAACATGACATGGACATTGGATGGTCGTCACCACTACCCACCTGCACTCTTTTCTGAAGGGTCTGTAACTGTGCACTTCTTCAGTGAGGACTGTGAAGTGTGGCATTACTCACGGTTTAGGATTTTCTTCACGTTCCACCATCGTTCAACACATCCTGAGCAGCTGGCTGATAGACTGTGGAACTGTTCCGTGCCTCACTGGCCTGACTTTCAGACACACTTTCCTTGTAATCTGGAGAAGAATTGTGCTGAGGGCCAGGACGAGCTGCACTGTCCGTACACAACCTCTCGGTGTGGTCCTGGCTTCATCACGGCTGGAAACAGCTGTTTTCAGTTCACATTTCTTTATCATCACAGCACGTGGAGAAAACTATCGGAATCATGTGACAGTCGTGGGATGCATCTGGCGAGTTTTAATACAGAGGAAGAGTGGAGGGATATTCTGAGCTTTTTGACGCATGTTTCTTCACAAACCGTGTTTCAGTCTTTTGGCATTGGCCTTTCTTCCGCAATTAACGGGTTACCAGAAATGTAAGTAGTGTGTGTGTGTGTGTGTGTGGGGGGGGGGGGGGGGGGGGGGGGGGAGGGGTAAAGGGGGGGAGGGGTAAGTGCGTGCGTGCGTGTGTGAGTGTGTATGCGTGCTGTGTGGCTATATCTGTGTGCCTGCGTATTTGTTTGTTGTTTAAATTAGGGCTATGGTCTTTTCACCTTAGGTGGTGTTAGACATGGAGAACATAGGCATCAAACCCAGTTACGTAGAAAACTGTAGCCTCTGAACGATCATCCTGCAGGTAGACAGTACAGAAAAGCCTCTTTAAAAAAAGAAAGAAAAAAAGGCCTATTAAAAAGAACTGTGGTATTCAATACACTACTATGGAAGTTGCAGCTGTGACACATGCTCTCCAGTGGCTGCCATATATTCATTCACCTGGAAATCGCCATGCCATGATTCTGACACTCAACGAACCTCGTATGAAAAATAGAAACTGGAATGGGGAGCCCAGAGTGGCATGAGGCAATACGGAACTTTCAGATTCAAATTTCAGCCTTCTTTTCGATTATGAATAGGTTAAGAGAGAGAAAGGGACAGAGAGAGAGAGAGAGAGAGAGAGAGAGAGAGAGAGAGAGAGAGAGAGAGAGAGTACCTGTATACTGTATTTGCTGTTTGCAGATACTCTTCCTTGCTTCGCTGGTCTGATTCCAGTGTAGCATTTTACAGTCACTACGTCATCCGACTAACGGGGGCTCCTCAATGCTATTACCTCGACATGCATAGTTTTAACTTAGCCAATACTGTCTTTTCTGAAGCTCATTGCGACCGATCTCGAGAATGCACAGGATATATATGTGAGGTAAAAAGCGACACCGACATCTACAGACCGCCGGCCTTAATCAGCAACACCTCAGTGGATCGTTGCCATGGGACACTGTACTCCTGTGGCAGTGCTCTGACGCCCTTGTTCCTGTGCTCCAACGACATTGATCGTGTGCCGTACGCTGTTGTGTGTGACTATCGCCATGACTGCAGTGATCACAGTGATGAAGACTTTTGTTTCTTCCCTCCTTGTGGACCTGATGAATTTCAATGCGGTAACAAACAGGTGTGGAGACAGTGTGAAAGCATAGCCCATTAATAAGATAATAAGGTGAATGAAAACAGATAACTGTTTAATTACATGCCAATTTGATTTCACAACCCAACGTTTTTCTCAGCTACATTTGTTTTTGTTTTTTTCCAATTTTTATATAGAAAGAAACTGTGGATTAAAATAAATCACGGATGCACGCATCTTTCACAGATACAGATAACTTTGTCCTTCGACTAAAAAAAACAACTGCTGGTTTAGAGCAAAATGAAGAATAAAAGAAGAAGAAAAACTAACATGAATAACACAATACTGTTTAACCTACCTGAGACACACACACACACACACACACACACACACACACACACACTCTCTCTCTCTCTCTCTCTCTCTCTCTCTCTCTTTCTCTGTTGTTGTTGTTGTTGTTATTGTTGTCACAAGGACAGATTGGAAGACTGGGCGATGCCTAAAATCTTTATCCTTGAGTAATAAAGTTTTTGAATCTCTCTCTCTCTCTCTCTCTCTCTCTCTCTCTCTCTCCAGCGATATCTACCTTTGAAGTTGCTGTTGGATATGAACATGTTATTCATGCAAGGAAAGCTGCCTTTTAAATATTGAAAACCTGCCTTTGAATGTGAAAAATATTTTGACTGCATTGATAACAATTGCTAATTGAAAAAAAAAAAAAATTGTTGCACGTTTCACAATGGGTGTTTCGTTACTGAATAACAGCACATGCCGCTTTTCCCCACTTGTTCAAGTGGTGTGCTGACTGAAGATGAAATCCATGCAATGTTTAAATGCCCAGACCACGGCGACCCCAGGTTGAAATATAGCATAGTAAGTAGAGACATACCTGACACAGCGTCTGCAGTGTGCAAATATGACGAATGGGTTTTTTGACACACTGGAGGGAAACGTTTGAATGTAATAACATTAATCATTACACTTTTAAGTGGTGAATCTTATATGTGAATAAAACAAACTGGCAGCATATTGTATTTTTATCACCTTATTTGGTCTCTTCATCACGATGATCTGTAACTGATAAAGACTGAACGAAATTTCCTTATTTAGGTTTTGATTATGCGCATCACAGGTGTATACGCGAAGAAATAATTTTGTTTCTGTTCTTGTTCTCTTTCACAATCACTCCTGTTCTTTGTGCTCTTCTAACAGTTCAGAGCAAACTACTGTGAATCTTTTCAATTTACTTTTGTTAATGAATACAAGGACATTTGGTTTGCATTTTAAACAACAGGCCATAATGAAATTATTCCTTTTCTTTGATAAAGAAGTTTTACTTCTTATTTCGGCTTCGGTTTCAGTTTCGATTTCGATTTGTATTCCTCTCTCTGCCTCTCTCTCTGTTTGGGGACGGGGTGAAGTATAGGTAGGTTTGTGTATCTACTTATAGTGTGTTTCAGTGTGTTCCCGGCAGCTGGGCATATGATGGAAAGTATGACTGTTTTACATTCTCAGACGAAACAGTGAAACATGGACAGGGTCAATCACCGCCTTCGTACATATCACACTTCAGGGAACCTCGGGGCGTTATGACGTTTGACAAGGGTCGCAATGCTTTCAAAGTGACTGCCGCCCCAGTGGGATCTCCAGGGTTCGTGTGCCCAGATACACACTTTCAGTGTGACAGCATCAACTACTGTTTACCTGTCTACATGAGGTGTAATCAGGTCTACGACTGTATGGGTCACGAGGATGAAGTGAGCTGCCAAACATACACATGTCCTGGCTTCTACCGATGCAAGGCATCCAAGATCTGTCTGCACGTCTCTCATCTTTGTGACGGTGTGATGCAGTGTCCAAATAAGGAAGACGAACACTATTGTAATAGTCACTGTCCAGACAGCTGTTCATGTTGTGGGTCTTCATTCACGTGTGTCAGGAAAATACCTTCTGACTTGTCATACAAGTATCTGCTTCGTTACCTAGACGCCAGGGGTTCTGGGATGAATTTAGCCGATGTTGCAGATTTCCCTCTGATAACGTTGTATAACATAGCTAATTCTAATATTTCATTTTTAGATGAAGTATTCCTTCCAAACATATTGTATCTAGATTTTGCAAGCAACAGGGTCCTGTTTTTCCCGATAAAGGTGATTAAGTTGATGCCCAGATTACGGGTGTTGATAGCAAAGGATAACCCAATAGCATTAATGTGTTCTGGTGAGCTTTCTCAAACTTATTCCAAGCTGCAAACTCTGGATCTGTCTCGCATATCACGGTGCAGCATCGACAGGTGTACGTTTGATATCTTTCCAAAGCTACAGCATCTCAGTATATCTGGAAATGATACTGTATATATGCATGAAGAAGCATTCAAAACAAATACAAAACTTAAAACCATTGATTTAAGAAACAGTTCATTGAGACAGTTGCCGCCTGATATATTTCACAGACTGACCTCATTACAATCAGTGCATGTAGACAACTCCAGACTCTGTTGTCCTCTGCTGCTTCCAGCAGGCTTCAACCCCATGAACTGTCATTCATCCGTTGACTCTGTGGTACCCTGCCGTCATCTCATTCCTTCACCAACGTTCCGTGTTGCTGTGGTCACATTCATGGTCCTTGACTTTATCGGCAGTTCCGTTTTGGCCTTTTATCATCTGCGATACGTCATAAACAGAACAAAGCATGTGTTCTTTGTGCTGATGTTACATGTACATATGGCAGATGTACTCAGTGGTGTGTATTTACTAATGCTCACAATAGCTGATAACTTGTATCGAGGACATTATGCACTGAAGGACAGAGAGTGGAGGAACAGTATGGGTTGTGCAGTTGCAGGGGTATGTTTTATTGTCAGCAGTTTTGTGTCCACAGCTGTACTGACAATAATCACTGTGTATTGTGTGGGTTCTTTTTGTGTTTCACCAAACTCAGCTGGTTTTGGAAAGTTGTCTGCGAATGTGTCCTGTTTGTTGGCATGGTGTTTTGGATTTGTTTACAGTGTGCTGCCTTCATTGCCGTCATTCTCACATTGGGATTTCTATCAACAGTCTGCATTGTGCACACCTGTTGTTATGTCTTGGAACGAAGACAAAGGTCTCTACGTGGCCATCAGCTCTGTGGTCATCTTTTCTTTGTCAGTTGTTGGCGTCATCGGACATATCATCACTGGCGTATTTGCGCAGAGATTTTTTATTGTGCCAAAATGGAATGATGTTAACAGCACAGGAACTGGGTGTTTTTCAGATATGCGATACAACCACATTTCACACAGTGTTTGCTCTTTAGTAATTCTAGCTACACACTTTGGTACTTTTGGAAAGAAAACCCTACATCATACTGCATTGATATTATTCGCATCCACATATAAATCTACTTGTAACCCAATCCTTTACGTAATAAGTCGAACATTACGAAAGAAACGTGCACAAATACAAGCTAGAATAAAACACCTGTTGACGATGCACCTGAAGAAGCAGGATAGACAAGCAGACACTTCAAGGGAAGATACTATTTACACTGAAGCAGAAGCGTGGAATATCTTTCAGTTGTGGATGGAGAAAGGGTTACTATCTGTGCCCAAGGTTACGAGCATCATGCAACGCTGAATATCAAATAGTATATGACTTGATATGCATTGTAATGTATAACGTCAGGTAAAATATGTAAAATGAACCATATCATGTAATGAAAAAAACAACAAACAAACCCCAAAACAAAGCGGAAAGCAAAAATCAAAGAGAAAAGCCAAATGGAAGATAGTTACATTTCAGAACAAATAATATTTTTGCTGATCATCAGAAATGAGTGTGTTCCGAAGCAATACATCAAAGCGTGATGACCATTTGCTACACAAATCAATATACAACTATTTAGGAGAATCATGCGTTTTTCTGACATTCATGGCTGTGAGATAAGGATGTATTTTATGATAGAGACAACACGGCAGTTGGAACCGATTTTGTGCATAATAATAAACTCAGAGTCCTGTGTTGAGTGTGCAATGAGTTGCCAAAGAAAAAAAGATGATCAATCATGCATGGGGCTGTACTAACACAGTGCTGTTGAATAAGTACGGTTTCGTCATATCAACCTATTATTTACCAATTCAGTGCCAGAGAATTTAAAAAAAGAAAAAAGAAAAAAAAAGTGCTCTCCCCTTGCCACGGAATTTTGAGGATTCAGGGGTAATAAATCACAAAAAATATAGCACCAAAGCTATGGGCGATACAGGGAGAAAGTAAACGTTTTTGTGAAAAAAAATTAGTGTAGATTCTGCTTCTGGGCTTTTTCCCAAATAATGTTGATTGTAGATAACTGTTCAGGCATGTAAAGTCAAGATGATAATTTTTGTGCAACAAAAAAGTCTATTTCCACCTCTACATAATGACATCCATAAAGAAAAGAAACAAAATACAGCTAGAAATAGCATGCCTATTGTCAGATTATACTAGCAGAAGAAATTAAAACAGGCTATAAGTTTATAAAAGAAACAAATCACAGCACGTGCAGACATGTAAGTAAATCACTGTCCCAACAATGACAAAGGTGGGTAAAGTCAACGTAAAAGATCACCCATGATCTCAGAAATCGAGGTGGCAAGGTTCTTGACAGCAAAGATGTTTGCAAGTGAGGGGGTGAAGTTCTTTGTGACATTCACTCTTTTGAAGTTGTATGTGGGATAATTAAAGTGTCTGCTGTGCATCCAGCTTGCCACTTCTTCAAACAAGTCATCTGTCTGATTCAGCGAAAAAAAGCGTTAAAAAAACAACAACAAAAAAAACAAAAAAAAAAACACGTGTTTCACGTCCAATTTAGGTTCAACCCTGCCTTTTGTGAAAAGTGGAGCATTGGCGGTTGTTGATTTCCTACAGTTTGCATTGAACTGTGAGAAAACGTGTTGCCAAAAGCCACGCCCCCTTGATGACCTCTGGCTGACATTCGACCGATCATCTTACATCACTTATCTCCCTCTCCCTACCCTTCTTCCAACGGTTACTGCACGTATTCCGTCAGTCATAGCCACTTGTTAAAAAATGCTGTTTGATTAGATGGACAGACTGAATTACAATCAAAAGCGCTGTCAGTTTCATCACTGTCATTGTCAATCACCTTCGTTTTCAAACCAATCATCAGACAAGAGAGATCCTTCTCCATCGTGAAAACTGTCCACAACCACAAGCAGAGCTTGCAGAATTGTGTAAATCTGCTGACTGTGACTATTTGCTTTACTGGACACAGTTTTCAATGCCTTTTTTTGCACATGATGCAACCTCCTTTTCCACGCGCGTATCATGTGGTAGGTTAGCAAATTATTATCGAGTAGAAAGGGGTCTTTTACCTGATGTATGTTCATTTAAATAGTATTTTCATAATTCAGACACATCAAAATAACTGTTCAGAGTCTTTTTATGTGAATTGAACCAAACTCCAGTGAAGGAAAAATCGGAACATATGCAGGACGTTAGTGGACGTCTTATAGGCACTATGGCAACACTTTTTGTAGGACACCAGCTGACGTCTTATAATTATGGTTAACAGAAACGGTAAACAAACATTGCCAAAGTGCATTGCTTGACTGAAGAAACTGAAACCGTGAGTCCTTGATATATTGTTTGTTTTGTGCCTTGTGTGTTGTTCTTATACATAACTGCTGTATTTCCTTTTGACAAGAGAGTGGTAAATGGTACAATGGCCAAAATGTAGCTTGCTGACGGCTGTGTCCTTCTAGTGCTTTCATGACGGTGTGATGACTGTCCAGTTCAAAGGTACACTTCATTCAATTGATCAGTATCAAAAGAGAAACTTTTTCCTGCTACTGTTGCTGCTGCCGATGACGACTATGACGACAACAACAACAATGATAATGGTAATGATGATGATGATGATTATAATAATAATGATGATAATGATAATAATAATGACAACAAAAACACTACTACTTACTTACTTACTTACTTACTCATCTCCGGAGTCAAACATGGCACAAAGGGCAGGGGCCAGGTCTCTCCATCTTCCTGTATCAGCTGCCGTCTGTTCAGGTTTTTTTCAGGTCGTTAATGTCTGCCGCTCTTCCTTCAGACTGGAATGTTCTTTTGAGGGTTGGTTTTTGGTCTCCCTCATCTTGTTTGCCACACCAGCCTCCAGAATGCCTCTGGTTGTCTTTTAATGTCCATTCTGGATACATTTCTATCTTTTCTTTCTGATGACTTTGGATATGAAAGACTATTGAACAATTTCTCTTACATTTTTGTTGGTTTAAAACTCCCCCTCTAGTGCCCAGAATATTTGCAAGGCACTTGTTTTTAAAGGCACTCTATGTATTTTCCAAGGCTTTCATGCAGCACCAACTTTGAGATACGTGCGTCAGGATCGTGAGCACACTGGACTTGAAAAGAATTAGCTTTGTTCTTTGACTGATGTTTTTGTTTTTTCCAGATGTTGTTTAGGAAACTGAATGCGACAGCGGTTTTTGCTATTTCAGTTCTGACTTCCCTGATGGTGTTTCCATGTGCTGACACTATATTTCTGGAATATTCAAACTCCTCTACTTTTACCAGGTCTTCCCCACTGAATTTAACTATCATTCCTCATGTATTCAAACTCATTAATTAGGATTTTTTTTTTTTAAACTTTTTTTTAAATTTTCCAAAAACATGTATACAATACAGAGAATAGTATGAACCAAACCGTATACAACGAACAGTAGCATCTTCCACTACAGAGAGATAGATAAGACAAAATAAAACAAAACAGGCTATAGCAAGGAAAACAAATCTGTAACAACAACATCAACAGCAATAACAACAACAACAATTAATATCAGTTTGGAAAGCAGTCCAAAATCTCTGCACAATCTCACATCTCCAAAAAAGGTGTTCAATGGTTTCTGGATGTGATCCACAGAAGCTACATTTATCATTATGAGAGATATTCATCTGTTTCAGTGATTTGTTTGTTGCAATAATCCTATGAACTAATCTTATTTGAAACCATTTTAAGTTAACATCACTTATTTTGTGTATTTTGTGAAATGTCTGTTTCCAATTAATGTTCAGTTGCAACAAATCGTTCCATTTCTTACAGCATTTAGGGGTCGTATTGTTTTTAACTAGAGTATCATAATAAACTTTTGTTCCTTTTTTCACTGAATATATCATTTGTAATGATTTTCTCATCTGCAAAGCAGTGTTATTATCAATTTTAATGTTTAGGTTTTTTATATAATTTCTAACTGACCTTATGCAACCATTTAAAGTAAGGAAATTTGTTATATTTCCATGCTTTTGACTAAAATCTTCATAGGAAAGGAAACTACTGTCCCCGTGCACTAGATGAGAAATATTCCAGACCCCCTTTTCCATCCAATTTCTGTATGATAAAATCTTACTTCCAATTTTAATATTTTGGTTCAGAAAGATTGGTTCTGCTAAAACTTCTTTACTACTTAATAGTGGGACCTTCTGACAAAATTCTTTGTAGGCTTGGAAAACATGGATCCAGAACTTATTCTTATCATTAGGTGTTGGTAGACAGGGTCCATATCTATCAATATCTTTGATAACTGGATTGCTTTCTTTTATTATTATTGTCCATTTATGGTTTGAAAACTTTAATTTACGTATCCAGCTCAGTTTAAGACCTTTAATAAATTGTTTGATGTCAAACATTCCTAATCCTCCTAATATTGTACTTTTAATTACTGTTTTTCTACTTATTCGATCCTGTTTTTTGTTCCAAATAAACTTGAAACATGCCTTCTGCAGCTCATCAATATATTCATCAGGTGGATTTGGTAGAAACATCCATAACTGGGTTATTTTTGATAAAATCAGTGACTTGAGAACAGCTATCCTTCCTAAAGGGGTAATCGGTCTTTTTATCCATATTCTAAATAACATTCTAATTTCAGACATTTTGTCTTTATAGTTTAATTCCTCACATTCTTCTAAATCAACAGTAAACCACACTCCTAAGATTTTAAATTTTGGTGGGTTCCATACCATTTTTAAATGAGGTAGATATCTAATTTGACATTGTTTTCTGCTACCCAGCCATATTGCTTGAGTTTTACCTGCATTCATATATAATCCTGAAAAACTACTAAACGAGTCAGTTGTCCTTATGATCTCCTCAAACGATATTCTATCTCCTTTGGTCATCAGTTGGGTGTCATCTGCAAACTGTGCAATTTTATGATCTGTATTATTAATATTAATACCTTTAATCAGTTTATTTTCTCTTATCATTATGCCAAGGATTTCAACACATAGAAGAAATAAGTAGGGTGAAATGGGATCACCTTGACGACATCCTCTCTCTACTGGAAACCAAGAAGACGCCGTTCCGTTTACTACTACTGCTGATTTAATATTTTGATAAAAGGTACTTATCCATCTACAGAAGACTGGACCAAATCCAAATGCTTTTAACACTTTCATCATGAAAGTGAAGTCAACAGTATCAAACGCTTTTTCAAAATCTATACAAATCAATAAACCAGGCAACTGCTTTGAATTTAAATAATGAATCATATCATATATTTATCTAATATTGTCACCAATAAATCTGTTAGACATAAATCCTGTTTGGTCATCACTAATTAAAGAGGACAGCACAGACTTAACTCTATTTGCTAAGCAAGAAGATCCAATTTTATAAACAACATTTAATAAAGATATCGGTCTCCAGTTCTTAATAAATTCTCTTGGTTTGTCACCCTTTGGTATACAAATTATTATGCCTTCTTTCTGTGTTTGTGACAGTTCACCTTTCTTCAAACCTTCATTTAGTGACCTGACAATTAAGTATCCAAGATCCTTCCAAAAGAATTTAAAAAATTCGGCAGAAAAGCCGTCAGTACCTGGACTCTTATTGTTCTGCATGCGTTTAAGTGCCTGGGTAGCTTCTTCATAAGTAATTTCACCCTCAAGGTTTTCTATTTTTATATTACTAAGTTTAGGCATTTCCTTAATTAATTAGGATTTTGATGTGATGAGTCCCACTGTGTCAGCAGCCCTGCTAGATGCATCTGTTAGTTACGTTGGTTGTCATATGAGTGACGATCAGGTCAGGTCAGGGGCATAGTCCTTGCTACTGGTACCATGTAACCCAGTACTACCTGCCACATGTGAAGTCTCCCAACGATGGACCAGGTGGAGGAGGAAACCTTTCCCAACGGCTGTGAAGGCGGAAGAGGATGACCAAAGGGCAGGGGGAGCTCTTATCCTTGGCTGAAAGTCCCCCTAGGAGACAGAGCTCCAAAGAAAAAACCTACACCTGCCGAGGCTGTCCTACACGTGGAAGTATCTGCACCTGTGGGACTGTGAGCGTCGGTAGGCGAGAGAGTGGGGAAGGGACTGCACAACTCCTCCTCACTAAAAAAGTCACCTGTGCTGGTCAGGCAACCAGGCTAATGTCGAAACGACGAGCCAGCCCTTCAACACCCAGCTTTCCCAAGCCCTGAGGCGATGGAGAAGTGGTAATTGGGACAGGCAGAGGATGCTGCTGGCAGTTCCTAATCACTACTCTGCACGCAGGCGGCTGTGGGGTGATGGTCGTCCGCCGTAGACTGGGGCAGATGTGGCGCCCGTATCCGCCCACAGTGTCAGAGCAGCCCTTTTTAGGGACAGCACTGCTCTCCCCACATGGGGAAGGGGAGATAAAAGGATCCAAAAACAAAGCCTGCCTCACCTAGTACCTAGTAGGAAACCGCACCTACTTGGACAATCAACAACAGCGGTCGAAAACAAAAGAAAAGAACCAGGAGTCATGCCCTGACTCTGGGGGCCTGGAATGTTCGCACCCTCTTTGACAGATACGACAGACCAGAAAGATGCACAGCACACGTTGCTAGAATGCTTGATCGCTACCAGGTGGACATAGCAGCCCTGAGCGAAACCAGGTTTGCGGGTGAAACCCAGCCGGAGGAAGTTGGAGGGGGCTACACCTTCTACTGCACTGGGAAGCCAGATGGCACCCCAAGAACCTCAGGCGTGGGCTTTGCCTTACGAACCAAACTTGCACAACAGCCTGACAGCCTTCGACGTGGGATAAATGACAGGCTGATAACCCTGCGTCTGAAGCTGTCCAAGGATCGCTTCGCCACAGTCATCAGCTGCTATGCCCCGACAATGACCAACCCAAACTTTCTACGAGGAGTTCAGCCACACCATTTAAGTGGTAGACAGAAAGGACAGGCTGATCATCCTTGGGGATTTCAATGCCCGCGTCGGCGTGGACTTCTCCTCGTGGCCAAAATTCCTAGGACAGCACGGCACTGGCAAGTGCACCTCCAACGGACTGATTTTGCTCTCGCTCTGCGCGCAGCATGAGCTGACCATCACCAACACCCTCTTTCAACAAGCGGACAAGTACAAGAACACATGGATGCACTCCCGCTCCAAGCAATGGCACATGCTGGACTATGTGATTGCCCAGCAGAGGGACAGAGGTGATGTTTCCATTACACGCTGCATGAGAGGAGCAGTCTGTTGGTCGGACCATCGCCTGGTCATCATCATCATCATGGCCTGGCTTCGCTGACGAAGATCTAGGAAGGGCGTTGTCCACGTCTGATGCAGGCACGCTCATGGCTGACAAGGCCAATGCGGGAAAAGCAGAGTCGGCCGCAGCGGTTGCAAGGGAAAGTCTGGTCTGGGTTCGCGGCTGCAGCGTCGTGGTTCTTCCTCCTTCTGCGTTTGTCCTCAAGGCTGGCCCTGCGGTTGTTTTCGAAGGAGGAGACAGCTTGGTGGATGGTGCGTCGCCAGGTCTCTCGATCAGCGGCTACTGCGGACCACTGGCGATGGTCAATGTGACAGGCACCGAGAGCTTTCTTCAAGGAGTCTTTGTATCTCTTCTTGGGTGCTCCTCTGTCACGGTGGCCAGTGGACAGTTCGCCATACAGCGCGATCTTGGGCAGGCGGTGGTCCTCCATCCTGGACACGTACCCTGCCCAACGTATCTGGGTCTTTAGCAGCACTGCCTCGATGCTGATAGTCTTAGCCTGCTCCAGGACCTCGACATTTGTGATGTAGTCACTCCAGTGGATGCTGAGGATGGTGCGAAGGCAGCGCTGGTGAAAGCGATCAAGCAGTCGTATGTGGTGCCGGTAGGTGACCCAGGTTTCGGAGCCATACAACAGGGTGGGCAGTACAACAGCTCTGTACACGCTGATCTTTGTGTCTTTCTTCAGGTGTTTGTTGTTCCACACTCTCTTGTACAGCCTGCCGAATGCGCTGTTTGCCTTTGCAAGTCTGTTGTCGATCTCCTTGTCGATCTTGGCGTCAGACGAGATGGTGCAGCCTAGGTAGCTGAACTGGTGGACCAACTTCAGCTCTGTCTCACCGATGTTGGTACGCAGTAAGATAAACATCAGACTTGCATGCAAGCTTCAACCAGCCAGGAAGAAACCCCCTAGGAAGCTGAACATCCACTGCGTCCCTATCACCAAGGACGTGATGCAGCAGCAAATCCAAGCAGCTCTCCAAGAAATTCCTGCATCAGCTGATCTAGAAGAGGTATGGAGCACCTTCAGAGATGCTGTGTACACAGCAGTAGCTGACACACTCGGCTTTATACAGAGGAGCCACAAAGACTGGTTTGACGAGAATGACTCTGGAATCTCCAAGCTCCTGAACACACTGCATATACGGCATTAGGATCAGATATCCAATAAAGACTGTCAGAGGAAGGAGAACCAGTTCTTGCAAACCAAGCAACTCGTACAGAAGAGGCTGCATGAGATGAAGAACACCTGGTGGGAGAGAAAGTAAAAAAAACCAGCCGCGTGAGCTCTGACATGAAGACCTTCCATAATGGTCTCCAAGCTGTGTATGGGCCAAGAGTCACAGGATCAACCCCTGTCCGAGCCTTGGACCAGACCACCCTCCTGACAGACAAGAAAGACATCCTTGCCCACTGGGCAGAGCACTTCAACACCCTCCTCAACAGGACTCGTCCGTATCTGACGAGGCAATTGCAGCCCTACCACAGTTACCAGTCAATGACTCGCTAGCTGTCCCTCCCACCAAAGTCGAGACCCAGAAGGCCCTGAAGCTGACAACGTCAGGAAAAGCACCAGGAGCACATGGAATCCAGGATGACATCTACAAGTATGGAGGCGAGGTGCTGACAGACAAGCTGACCGCCCTGTTCCAGTCTATCTGGGAGAGAGGGGAGGTCCCCCAGGATTTCAGGGATGCTTCTATTGTGCACATTTACAAACGGGAGACAAAACACCGTGGAATCTCTCTCCTCTGCATCGCTGGCAAGATCTTCGCCCACATCATACTGAACAGACTGGTTGACCATGTCTCCAACACAGTCATCCCTGAAATACAGTGTGGCTTCCACTCAGGCAGGGGAACATATGACATGGTGTTTGCTGTACGCCAGATGCAAGAGAAGTGCCGTGAGCAGAACAAGGAGCTCCACAGTCTTTGTAGACCTGACTAAGGCCTTCGACACAGTGAACCGCCATGGTCTGTGGAAGATCCTCCTAAAGTTCGGCTGCCCAGAAGCCTAATCCAGCTGATTGCGTCATTCCATGATGGTATGCAGGCGAGAGTACAGGAAAATACTGACATTCGGATCCGTTCCCCGTGGTAAACGGAGTGAAGCAGGGCTGCGTCCTGGCACCCACACTGTTATCCATTCTCTTCTCAGCCATGGTGATTGACGCCTTCCAAGACTGTGACCGGGGTCATCTACATTCAGTTTCGCACAGATGGCAAACTTTTCAACTTGCGGCAACTCCACACCAGGTCCAGGGTGTTTGAGGCACTGATGAGAGAGTTCCTCTTCGCTGATGACTGCGTGCTTGCTGCACACACCCATGAGGACATGCAGTTCTTTATGGACAGATTCTCAACCTCCTGCAGGTGCTTTGGACTCACCATCAGCCTCAGCAAGACCGAGTCCATGTACCAACCAGCTAGCTCACAGAACGCCAGTGCCTCCCCCCCACCTGTAATCAAGATCAATGACACAGAGATCAAGTCAGTCGACAAGTTTTGCTACCTGGACAGCACCCTATGCAGCAACAGAGCCCTTGATGCAGAAGTGACACTGTGCATCGCCAAGGCCAGCTCAACAACAGGCTGTGGAACAACAAAGGCATCAGGCTCAGCACCATGATGAAAACCTACAGAGCTGTTGTGCTGACCACCTTGTTGTACTGCTGTGAAACATGGGCGATGTATCGCCGTCACATTCAACAATTTGAGCAGTTTCACCAGAGATGCCTACGAAAGATCCTCGGCATAAAGTGGCAAGACAGGGTCTCCAACCTCCAGGTCCTAGAGAGGAGCGGCCTGCCCAGCATCGAAAGCCTGCTGATCCAGTGCCAGCTATGCCGGACAGGACACGTTGTCCGCATGACACACAGCAGGATCCCGAAGATGCTTTTGTATGGCCAGCTGAAGGAAGGCCACCGTGAACTTGGAAGACCCTGCAAGCGCTTCAAGGACACCTTGAAGACAAACCTCAAAGCCTGTGACAAAGACATCGCTTCCTGGGAAACTGATGCCCTTGACCGCTGTCGCCTGAGGATGCTGTGCTCTAGTGGCATAAAGACGTTTGAAAACAAGAGAACGCTGGCCATTAAGGAGAAGCGTGAGCGAAGGAAGCAGGGCTCAACTTCTGGAGATGTTTTCCCTTGCAACACCTGTGGGAAGTGCTGCACATCCAGAATCGGCCTCTTCTCCCATATGAGGACACACTCCGACAGATAAGCCTGCCTGCCTACTCATCCGTCGGACCGACGGGAGACTCCATCACATATGAGTGACAGAGTAAGGCGAGGTCGTCCGCAAAGTCCAAATCCTGGAGAGTCGTTGCCTCAAATCACCTGATGCCACTGTTGTGATGCGTGCATTTGCTCAGTATCCAGTCTGTGGTGAGGACGAACAGAAATGGAGAGATGTTACATCTATGCTTGACACCTGTGTTGGTAGCAAATCTTTCTGAACAGCCATTGTTCATCAGCATGGAACGTTTTGAATCCTTATAGAGATCATTGATAATGTTGATGAATTTGCTGGCTATTCCGTGTTCTGCTGCAACATTCCACAAGGTTTACCTATGTGTGGCATCAAAGGCCTTCCTCAATTGACAAAGTTGATTTCGAAGTGGTCTGCCTTTCTATGCACTCTTCTACGCTGATTTTTAAAGAAATGATCTTGTCTGTGCACCTTTCACGAGGACGAAATTATGTCCGTTCTCATCTGGGATTTTGTCTCTCATTTTCTTTAGTAACATTTTATCAAAGACTTTATCAGCTACTGGTGGAAGGGTAATACTCCATTTATTACAATCCGACAGGTCTCTTTTCTATAGAAGTTTGATCATTACCCCTTGTTTCCATTCCTCAGGGACTTCAGTGTTATTTTTATGCCGCTGTCTTCTGGTTGGCGTCATATTGTGTGTGTATAAATGTGTTATGTCTAACTGTGCTAGAAATTATGTATTGTCTTCTGGTTGGCGTCATATTGTGTGTGTATATATGTGTTATGTCTAACTGTGCTAGAAATTATGTATTGTCTTCTGGTTGGCGTCATATTGTGTGTGTATAAATGTGTTATGTCTAACTGTGCTAGAAATTATGTATTGTCTTCTGGTTGGCGTCATATTGTGTGTGTATAAATGTGTTATGTCTAACTGTGCTAGAAATTATGTATTGTCTTCTGGTTGGCGTCATATTGTGTGTGTATATATGTGTTATGTCTAACTGTGTTAGTCGTATTGTGTGTGTATATATGTGTTATGTCTAACCCTAGAACAATTGAAACATCCCCAATCTATGAGAGAACAACGTGTGTGAAAACCCACATTAATGAGCGTACACAGTTTCAAAATTCTGACCTGATAATTATTCATATGTTACACTTGTGTACGTATACGTTTTTTTTTTTTTTTTTTTTTTTTTTCTAGAATGCTCTATGGATAAGATCAGTGCTAAACCCAAAAAGGACATTTCTCTTTCCTTCCACTTCAACACGCATCTTGATATTCTATATGTATATAATTAAGTAATATTGTGGACTCGTGATGATTTTGACGATCAGTGGTGTCACAAAATTGGCAGTGATGAAGTTAAAAGAACTCGCGAACTGTGGGTGCCGTTCATACCTATAGATTATTGTCCAATCAAGTGACCTTTCTGACTGCGGGCCTCCACTGAGCGCCTGGACTCACGTGCTGGGTTGGGGCATGAGTGGTGGGGGGCGTCAGGTCACTCCTTGTACAGTAAGAAGTGAGGGTCTCCTCTCTCTTGCCCGAACGTCCCTCACTGGTCACCTGCCCCATGTCTTCGTCATCTGCTGACGTCAGGATGGAAGTGACGGTGTTCAAAGCTCCTGAATTTATCTTGTCGGTTTATTCTGTATTACCTGCCAGTCTTCTCTTGCTGTATTGTTTGAATGGTTATTCTTGAAACTGTTTGTTATATAGAACTGCACTTCTACGTACTCATCAATTTATTTGTTTATGCATTATCTATTTATTCATCAATGTATACATCTATTCATATATTCATTTCCATATTAATTGATTGATTAAACCCATGCAGTAAACGACTGACACCATCGATACGATTAAAGTTTTGCAGGTTTTAGTTGAACCGATGTCGACCGCCGTGAAAACAGGATGTGGATGAGGGGTCCACAAGTGGCTGCATAGTGTGTGACTTCTATCTCCCATTGGTGCATAGTATGTGCATTCTATCTCCCACAAGTGGCTGCATAGTATGTGACTTCGATCTCCCATTGGTGCATAGTATGTGCATTCTATCCCCCATTGGTGCATAGTATGTGCATTCTATCTCCCATTGGTGCATAGTATGTGCATTCTATCTCCCACAAGTGGCTGCATAGTATGTGACTTCGATCTCCCACGAGTGGTGCATAGTATGTGCATTCTATCTCCCAATGGTGTATAGTATGTGCATTCTATCTCCCAATGGTGCATAATGTGAGCATTCTATCTCCCAATGGTGCATAGTGTGTGCATTCTAACTCCCAATGATGCATAGTATGTGCATTCTATCTCCCAATGGTGCATAGTATGTGCATTCTATCTCCCATTGGTGCATAGTATGTGCATTCTATCTCCCAATGGTGCATAGTGTGTGCATTCTATCTCCCAGAAGTGGCTGCATAGTATGTCCATTCTATCTCCCATTTGTGCATAGTATGTGCATTCTATCTCCGAATGGTGTATAGTATGTGCATTATATCTCCCAATGGTGTGTAGTATGTGCATTATATCTCCCAATGGTATATAGTATGTGTATTCTATCTCCCAATGGTGTATAGTATGTGCATTATATCTCCCAGTGGCTGCATAGTACGTGCATTCTATCTCCCAATGGTATGAGGTATAGTCAAAGGTCAGAAGGTCACGAGGTCACGGATAGAGGTCAAGAGGTATAATATGTCAACACAAAATTTCGTTTCAGATTGGAAGAAAAAAATCTTTTCTACGCATTCCAATGGTAATAATATTTCACAACTGGGACGGGCAGAAGAAGTAATAAATATTTCCATTGTCATTGGTTATTGTTAAACATTTATTTTTTGTTCACAACACTATATCACTGATACCTTACGATTTGCGACACTAAAAAATAGCACTGATTTCACCATAAAATCTTATTCTGCTCAGTATGAAAATCGCGATCATGTATACATCTGCCAGGAGCAGCAAAGATGTCAATAATAGAACAACAGTCTGAATCGACTGTTGGGAATATCTTTGAATGGATCTCACGCATCCAAACATTCAATTCACAAATGACAAGGTGTGTAAAAGCTGTTCGGTTTTATACAAATGTACAGGCCTACAGAGAAAAATATGGCAGGTTAATATGAAAGAGTGAAAACTATTTTCATAGCCCGAGAGATCATGTCGCTGGTTACACAGCGTTGGTGACGGTCAGCCTATTTGTTGGCGCACTGCTTTGCAAAATAACATGGTGCGTGAAAGGCTGCTTTCTTCCTCATGAAGTTGATTTTAATGACATCTCAACAGAACACAAACGTTCATCCTGTTCATCCCTATTGCCCAAAACAAACTTATATCAAGACACATCAAACTAAATTGTTGTGATGACACCTGCCAGTAAGTGCCAAAGTCCGAATTGAGGCAGCGCAGTTGTGATGACACCTGCCAGTAAGTGCCAAAGTCCGAATTGAGGCAGCGCAGGTTTTCGGACAGTTTAAGTTTCAGTATTATAAGGAGCGTCAATGCGTACGGACTAATCCATATACGCTACACCACATCTGCTGGACAGATACCAGACCGCAGCATAACCCAACTCGCTATTCATGGATTGTGCACACACACACACACACACACACACACACACACACACACACACACACACACACATATATATATATATGATTTGATTTCTTCCTCTGAGTTTTGCCAGAGGAGAACATTTTTATTGACATGGGTTCTTTTTCGTGCCTGCTGTACACGGGACTTCGGTTTATTGTCTCAGAATGACCAGACGTTCAGTTTGATTTTCCTGTCAAACTTGGGAGAAAAGGAGAAATCAGGAATCGAACCCAGTCCCTCACGGGCACTGTATTAACAGATAAACATCTAAACCATCCTGCCACCTTACTCTCTGTTGGACAAGAAATCAGGATATGGACAGAATCGATAGTTTGTGAAAACATATTACTGAAAGAAGACAAAGGAGACTGCTGAAATTCATTCACAGAATGTTTGTGCAAAGGCCTTTTAATTCACTGCATGATGTTTGAGAACGACCATCGACATAAACAGATCAATATTTGCCTTTTGGTCTATGTTTCGTCACTGTGATAAAGCAACGAATAGGATAAGACAGCGATAGATACGATTTTAACTCTTACATCCCAACACACATTTTTCGGTTCGACAAAGACCTGTTTTCTGAAGGTGAGTAAACAGGGTTCACTGCTATGCTTTGCAGAGTGTGATACTCGCTGATCAAAAACCACTGATCAGTCACGACTTCAGATATTCGAGTCATCTGCCAGTCTGAACGCGGATCGAATGATTAACTTTGTGACATCTACTGATCAGGCTGTATCTCGTGCACATTGTTCTGAACTTCCTTTTATTCAGCTGCCTGTTGTCACCCAGTATTCTTCGCCTTTTTTCTTCTTTCATAAAAAAATAACAATCACACCCTATGCCCTATAGCATTTACCTTCAAGGAATCACACGTGAGCCGTCTAGGTTTCGCCTCTTGTTTCTTTTGTGTTGAATTCATGTAACGTTTAGTTAGCATTTTATTATTCTGTGATGATGATACTAGCCAGCTGGTCCACGACAAATCGAACAAAACATCTTGTCAATTCGAAATTACTCAGCTATGCATACAGCTTAACATTTACATCTCTTTTTATCTTTTTTTTTCCAGATTTTCTGGGTTCCGCCAACAGTTTTGGTGCTGTGACAGTTGGAGACAGATATTTCAAGTTTATAAAGACTGACATGCAAAACCTGTTTTCTCCATACAAAGTGTGTCTGCAAGAAGGAAGGCTGGCCATCCTCAACACAGTGTCTTCTTGGGACACACTGGCTCGTGCTGGGAATCAACACTCCTGGAAAGTGGGGCTGAGAATGGCGCATTCTACGTTACCCTGGATGTAAAGCAGCCCTCCTTGTTTCTCTGTCTCTGTATGTCTCTCTCATTGTCTGTTTCTTCTTCTGTCTGCAGGTCTGTCTTTCTGTCTCCTCCTCCCTGCACCCTCTCTATTCCCAGCACCTGCACCACCTCTCTCTCTCTCTCTCTCTGTCTGTCTCTCTGTCTCTCTCTCTCTCTCTCAAACAAATATAAGACTGCATCATACGTATTTGTTAAAATGGGTCCGATAAGCCTTGAAAGTCGATCAGAGGAAAACTCACGAAAGCACTCTTCATGGACCAAGATGTTGAGAGACCAAAAAGATAAGGAACTCCCATTTTATATGAATAATCATAGACATGCTTCCCAGGTGGAAACAACAAATCTCATTACATATGAATTGTGTTGACTGGATCCTTTGTCAAATATATAATGAAAAATTAAAAAAAAAAATCTTCAGGCTTCAAACTCAATATAGATATTTCGATCACGTCTCATTACCTCCGTTGGTTACTGATTTTTTTTAAACACTTTCAGCTAGCCCATACAGCTAAAGGATCGGTTGAATATGCTAAAAGCACTGATCTTTAAAACACCGCTAGACACCCAAGAAAGCCTAAAAGCTATACCAGGATCCTTTTTATTGATTTCAGCTCTGTATTTTGCACAATGAATCATACCATCAAAGCTGTATATTAAATTTAAAGAATCCTTGTTGCTTGAATGAGTTTGGAAGTAGATCTTTTTTTCTTCTTCTTTTTTAAGATGCAGACCACAAGTCGTTAAGTTGGTGCTCTCTCCACCTCCTCCTGTATACTCAACACAGGCGTCCCACAAAGTTGTGTTACATCCCCACATTGTTTACATATAACTGTTCATCTCATGAGGGGGGAGGGCATAAAAGGATAAAGAGGTCAAAATATTTTTATTGTTACGTTTTCTAAATTTCTTATTCACAAAACTTTTATCTGACATGGGTCACACTGACTGATAGCAGTTGTTGTTTTTTTTATATTATTTTTAGTTCAAACAGGAACTGCTTTCTGCTCAGTATGGACGTTATGTCTGTGCACACATCTGCCAAGATCTGCAAAACTCTGTCAAGCCATGGGACATTAAATCAAACATACTACGGGATTTTTTCTAAACGGATTTCTCTCATCTAAGTCATAATATTTCAAAACATGTCTCAAGACATAGACAGGCGATTGTGTTTTAAACTCACTGTGAAGGTCTTACACTATCAACGTTCACCGAAGTGGGCGTTTATCAGTACCCGTTGCGAAGCAGTCTTCTTTTTCTGCATATTCATAGTGAATCAGCTCATCTGTACATCGATTTTCGCGATAATACATATTTGAAAGGAGGCTTAGAAAGTCGCCAGATTTTATTCAGAGAATGGTTTGTGTATAGGTATCATCACTTACTGTAAAATGATATAACAAATCAACAAATCTTCGGTACAGAATCTGTTTGTTGGTCTTATTTCTCATTACGCATGTGCATTTGAATAGTGGTTTTTTTTTGTTGTTTTGTTTTTTGTTGTTGTTTTTTTTCTAAACGACATCAACTTCCTAAGATTCCAACAACGGGCAGCCGTTCTTTTGGAATGACGATGTACGGATCATCGTTTTTCCAAAAGAACTAGACTTGTCCGGAATGACTATCAAAATGTGTTTGGTGATTTTGTAATGATTTGACGGACGCAATAGCCGAATGTTTAAAGCATTGAACTTTCATTCTGAGGGTCCAGGGTTCGAATCTCGGTAACGGCGCCTGGTGGGAAAAGGGTGGAGATTTTTCCGATCTCTCAGGTCAACATATGTGCAGACCTTCATGTGCCTGAACCCCTTTGAGTGAATACGCAAGCAGAAGATCAAATACGCACCTTAAAGATCCTGTAATCCATGTCAGCATTCAGTGGGTTATGGAAACAAGAACATTTCCAGCATGCACACCCCCGAAATAGGAGTATGGCTGCCTACATGGCGGGGTTAAAACGGTTATACACGTAAAAGCCCACTCGTGTACATACGAGTGAACGTGCAGCCCACGAAGGAAGAAGAAGAAGTTAGGATTCATCAAAGCCGAAAATTAATGTCGTAATGAAGACAGGGAAGGTTTGAAAGTCATAAATCTCAATTATAATCGAAAAAAACAATGAAATGCCGATCGATGTGACGTGCTTGAGATAGAATTGTTCTGGTTTTAGTACATACAACTTTCGATTAATAAAAACAGTTTGGATTGTTATGCATGAACTGGTAAGCCCCCACACCCATCTCTCTCTAACCCCTAAAACCCGGTGTTTCCGGTGCTGTTACCGTCCAGCAGGAAACACACGTGAGCCATGAAGGCTTTGCCTCTGCTAACTGTGTATTTTTCAACAAGCCATCAACCTGTTATAAAATTAGCAACAACCAACTTTGCTTCTTATGGCTGACAACAAAACTATCAAAGTTTCTCTTCTTTTTTCAGGTACAAATTTATACCTGTATGGGACGATGGAACGATAGCATACTACATTCACACCTGGCACATGTCTTACAGGAAATTAAACAATCGTTGCTTCTCATTCAGCCGCAATTTTGTCTCAATCCGTCGCTGTCAAAATAACTTGCATTCTCTCAGTCCTGTCATTTGTGAATATAACTTTGGCAATACTTCTCACCCAAGCAGATCGAACACGACGCAGAAAGTAACAACGGACACAAGTGTGGGGCAAACTACTGTGAACCACAAAATCAGAATAAAACGTTCGAACAGTTTTCCATCGTGGATAAACACAACCCGGTGCCCTGGTCAACACTTCACATTCCAGTTTCTTGCCTGTGACGCGGCCGCTAGATGTTGGGGCCAGAGACAGGGAGCGTGCGCAGTTCCCATGACTCTGTTGCCCCCTATGTTCACGTGCACGAACGACGTGCTTCACGTGCCTTACACGTTGGTGTGTGATCACCGGTCTGACTGCCGTGACAATAGTGATGAGGACTTCTGTGTTTTCCCCTCTTGTGATCAGTCTGGGTTTTATAACTGTGGAGGAAAACAGGTAAAGATTTGTTTCATACTTTTCAAACCCGAGAATAGGGACTAACACAAGATATGTTCTCACAAAATAGCACACAGTTATACACTATCTGTTAATCTTTTCTTTCTTATCCATTCAATGGCTCAGATCCCACCCACTCCCTTAAAATCCCTCGTTCTCCTGACATGAAATCTTTTTCTTTTCGTTTCCTTACGCACAACAGAAAGAAAAAAACAACGCGAAACATGTTCAGCCACTTCCAGAGATACTGTTACAACCGTACACCAGATAACAGTTTTCAACAGTCTGTCAAGGGAGGAAGAAATAGGGAGTGAAGGGCCCGGAGGTGGGGAGGGGAGTGGCGCGGGGTGCTGGGGGTGGGGGTGGGGTGGGGGGGTACGCAGGTAATGCTCCCCCTGTCGTGAGAGCACCCTTTGTTTCTGGTCCCAGATATTTATCTGAGGTGGTGGTAATAACGGTTTGGAATCAGATAATCTATTCCTGTCAGAAGAGATCTGGAATAAACTTTTCTTGGAAAAGGTATCTGCAAAGATACAAAATCGTTATTTGTAAGAGGTAAGATCTAAATGTTACAGCTGCGCATTATCGACAGATATGCTGTAATCAATGAAGGTGTAAAGGGTACTGTTTCTGCCGGAACGTAAAAGACAATATTATGCATATTCATTTGGAGATGCGACCACTACAACATTTTTGAAAATGTTCGAAATTTGATAAAATCAAAATATGCGGTTCTTGAAAACATTCATGAATAAACTGAAAATAGAATGTTTTGGATATCAATGTCTGGTCAGGGGCATAGCCCTTGCTACTGGTACCATGTAACCCAGTACTACCTGCCGCATGTGAAGTCTCCCAACGACGGACCAGGCGGAGGAGGAAACCTTTCCCAACGGCTGTGAAGGCGGAAGAGAATGACCAAAGGGCAGGGGGAGCTCTTATTCTTGGCTGGAAGTCCCCCTAGGAGACGAAGCCCCGAAGAAAAACCTGCACCTGCTGAGGCCGTCCTACACGTGGCAGTATCTGCACCTGTGGGACTGTGAGCGTCGGTAGGCGAGAGTGGGGAAGGGACTGCACAACTCCTCCTCACTAAAAAAAGTCACCTGTGCTGGTCAGGCAACCAGGCTAATGTCGGAACGACGAGTTAGCCCTTCAACACCCAGCTTTCCCAAGCCCTGCGGTGATGGAGAAGTGGTAACGGGGACAGGCAGAGGATGCTGCTGGCAGTTCTTAGTCACGACTCTGCACGCAGGCGGCTGTGGGGTGATGGTCGCCCGCCGTAGACTGGGGCAGACGCAGAGCAGCTCTTTTTAGGGACAGCACTGCTCTCCCCACATGGGGAAGGGGAGATAAAAGGATCCCCAAATAAAGCCTGCCTCACCTAGTACCTAGTAGGAAACCGCACCTACTCTGAGTGCCTGGAATGTTCGCACCCTCTTTGACAGAGACGACAGACCAGAAAGACGCACAGCGCTCATTGCTAGAATGCTTGATCGCTACCAGGTGGACATAGAAGCCCTGAGCAAAACCAGGTTTGCCGATGAAACCCAGCTGGAGGAAGTTGGATGGGGCTACACCTTCTACTGCGCTGGGAAGCCAGAAGGCACCCCTAGACCTCAGGCGTGGGCGTTGCCATACAAACTTGCACGACAGCTTGACAGCCTTCCACTGGGATAAACGACAGGCTGATGACCCTGCGTCTGAAGCTGTCCAAGGATTACTTCGCCACAGTCATCAGCTGCTATGCCCCGATGATGACCAACCCTGATGACATCAAAGAAGCTTTCTACGAGGAGCGCAGCTGCACCATTTCAGTGGTAGGGACAGGCTGATCATCCTTGGGGATTTCAATGCCCGCGTCGGCGTGGACTTCTCCTCATGGCCAAAAGCCCTAGGACAGCACGGCACTGGCAAGTGCAACTCCAACGGACTGCTTTTGCTCTCGCTCTGCGCACAGCATGGACTGACCATCACCAACACCCTCTTCCAACAAGCAGACAAGTACAAGAACACATGGATGCACCCCCGCTCCAAGCAATGGCACATGTTGGACTATGTGATTGTCCAGCAGAGGGACAGAGGTGATGTTTCCACTACATGCTGCGTGAGAGGAGCAGTCTGTTGGTCGGACCATCGTCCGGTACGCAGCAAGATGAACATCAGACTTGCAAGCAAGCTCCAACCAGCCAGGCAGAAACCCCCTAGGAAGATGAACATCCACTGCCTCCCTATCACCAAGGACGTGATGCAGCAGCAAATCCAAGTAGCTCTCCAAGAAATTCCTGCATTGACTAATGTAGAAGAGGTATGGAGCACCTTTAGAGATGCTATGTATACAGCAGCAGCTGACACACTCGGCTTTGTACAGAGGAGCCACAAAGACTGGTTTGACGAGAATGACTCTGGAATCTCCAAGCTCCTGAACACACTGCATATATGACATCAGGGTTACATTTCCGATAAAGACAGCCAGAGGAAGGAGAACCAGTTCTTGCAAACCAAGCAACTCGTACAGAAGAGGCTGCGTGAGATGAAGAACACCTGGTGGGAGAGAAAGTCCGAAGAGCTTCAGTCCGCTGCTGATGCTCACGACATGAAGACCTCCCATGATGGTCTCTGAGCTGTGTATGGGCTGAGAGTCACAGGATCAACTCCTGTCCGAGCCTTGGACCAGACCACCCTCCTGACAAACAAGAAAGACATCCTTGCCCGCTGGGCAGAGCACTTCAACACCCTCCTCAACAGGGACTCGTCCGTATCTGACGAGGCAATTGCAGCCCTACCACAGTTACCAGTCAATGACTCGCTAGCTGCCCC